>NC_044202.1:19339700-19639700 GCF_900880675.1 Sparus aurata | reverse complement strand
AAAAAACGAGTGGGTTGAAAGAGTCCAAAAACAGCCTACTTACACTCGTTGCTGCTAAGTGAAGTCGGACGGTGCCGGTCGAAATGCTTTGACAGCTGGGTTTTCTGCAGTGCCAGGACATGGCGGGCAGCGTGGTGCCCGCAGCGGAGCAGCAGAGATGTCACTAGCATTTCCCCGCAGCCCTGGGGTCAGGTGTCAAATGTCTGTTCACTACGTGTGAGTCACAGGGTGTTAAACAGGGGCAGGACTTGTCATAGCAGGGCGCCCACGCAAACAACTGCGGCTCCGGATGGCCCATCAACAAGCCCCACATCTCTAGATCGCCAGTGATTCTGCGGTATGAGGGCAGTGACAACTACAATAAGTCAGGCACAAGGGAAGTGGCAGCATTGATAAGCGTCAATCAGAAATGTCAGACCGTGGCAGGAGAAGTGGCCGGGGAAGTTCCTCAGAGACATGCAAAGTGTCACTCCGGTTCTTCAGGCTAATATTTTTATTGTTGCTGTGCCATACACTGATCTGATCTCCTCTTTGCTTCACCTTTGGCTTGATGTAACATCTTCGCGGGCCCACAGTGGGCAAGTCATGCCATATGGTCCTTTGCTCTGAGCCAGGGAGTCAAGGAACACCAAATTAATTCAACGCACTGAAGGATTAAATTGTCCCAGGCTCTATAACACTAAAGCCGGTGAAAAGTGTGTTACTTTCTTACAGTTTAACAGTCGCAGACAGCTGTTTCTGTACTACATGCACATGGACACTTTGAAGGAGACTCATTTTTGTAATTATTAGGTTCATATTTTTCTTTTGGGTTACTGCTAGAACGTATTAAAATGCTTTAATGCTCATTTATTCCCTCACTGTCTGAAAGATCTATCTATCTATCTATCTATCTATCTAACATTGTGTAGTTAACCTTCAGTGTAAAGTTGGACACTACATTATGTAAGTATTAAGCAATGTTTCATTCAGGTCAACATGCCCATCTGTTGGTGTTGTTGGGTTTGAGTTTGCCATGTTATGCATATTTTTTGAGCAGGCAGTACCTTTGATGTAATTCTGGAGAATATTCTGGATAGTATTTGTCATTGTTTTGGATTGTTGCAATCATAATAAACATACATTAGCAAAAAAGCGAGCATGTTTGTTCGCTCCCATGTTGATAAGAGTATTAAAAACCCTATCCCTTTAAGGTACATGGAGAACAGATTTAAATACAGTGTGATTAATCGCGAGTTAACTGTGGACAATCATGTTATTAATCGTGATTAAATATTGTAATTGATTGATAGCTCTATACACACACGCACACACACACAAACACACACACAGACACGACACACACACACAGACACGACACAGGTCTCAACGCAAAACAGTTGTTCAGAAATTTGATCCGATGTAAAACTGTGACATAGAAAAATACCTTTTTTTCCTCTCGGACATTTGTTCAGCTCCTGTTCCAAACAGCAAACAACTTACAAGATCACAGTTTCTGTCACGTCGGGCTGATTGATGATCACTCTTGTTTTCGATCTCGTTGAAAGAAAGTGTCCCTGAGCACTAGCATGCTAAACAAATGGGGCCTGCATGTCTGAAAGCTACTGGAGGACACATGACAAAAACCTGTTAGTGTTCCCTGGAGGTTATGTGACCTCCGTTATCTCAACAAGTTCATCTTGTCTCGCCTCAGAGGAAATAGTATAATGACCTACTCAGTCATGACGTCGTTGGCTCCTGTCTGTCTGATGTCAGTCATCTTTAGATGCGAATAACAGCATGTTCAGTACATGTGTGTTGTATGTAATATTTACCTGTGGCACATATGTACACCAATAAAGATCTGATGATATAACTTTTATGTAAATGTGATGTTTAAAGGTGTGTCATTGTGAAGAGGTTGGAAAACTCTACCAACATTTTCAAAAGTCTCAATTTCTATAGTATCTGTGCAGCAAGTGCAGTATGGCAAAGGCAAGAGAAAGGTTATGAGTAAATGAGTATTTTTATATGGCAAAATTAACTATAGAAAGCAACTGTTTATTGTGCAAGTCAGCAAACTGGGGTCTTATGAGGATTGACCTGCCAAATTCAGGTTGGCATTCTAAGAACTGCGATTTTTGATACCTCTGCACTGGCTTCCTTCATTCTTGGTAGTGATTCACTGTGCATTCATCACACTGTCTGACTCAAACTCATGTTGCAACCAGGATTGTATTAGGCCCACACATAATCTTACATGATAGTTGTTGTTGCTCAGTCTCAAGGCACCTTAACCCAATATTCACTATTTTCCTAACCATATTCATACCATGTGCAGATATTGCTGAGGAGAGGATATTACAAACATTGTTTCTGGACATAAAAAAACACTTAAATATAATTCGGGGCCTTGCAGTATCATCCAGTATAAACTTTCATATCTGTTCTCATGGTTGAAACAATCTGACATGCTACTCCAACTATCCACCAATTAAACCGCCACACCCTGACTTTATCTCCTTGGTGCACTGAACTGTACTGAACATTGGATGTAAATCTTGAGTCATTAAATATATGAACAAGATATAGTGTTGCTTACGTCCATGATACGCCCGATTCTTGCAGTCCGATGAAGCCAAAACAGCTCCATATTGTCTGATGGCAGTAAAAAAAAAAAAAGGCAGCACCTTGCAGATTATTGGGGCTTTATGAACATAACATGGCTCATGCGAGTCCTTCATTTCCCACATCTACGATGATTTGCAGCTTTTGGCCTACATCAGAGCCAGATCACAGAGGGGAGCAGTGTGGAAGGTGCAGATGGTATTTCTTCTCCTCTGGCTGACAGAACTGGCCAGAGATTTAATAACAAATTCTCAAAATGTTGGCCTGGAGCATGCCCACCAGCCAATCAGTGTAATCCAAGCCGGTCGACAGCTATAACCAAGTGTTATTTGGTTTTCATTGCATCGTGTAATTACTCCCATCCGCTTCAAAGACAGCTGGGGCCAAGACAGCTGTGGCTAACCCTGGGAGGAGAAGAATCAGATAGATAGATAGATAGATAGATAGATAGATAGATAGATAGATAGATAGATAGATAGATAGATAGATAGATAGATAGAAAGCAGTTCCTATAGATTTGGGAGTGGGGGATGAGGGGATTTAAGGTGGGGTCGATCCGCCGTGATGGACTCTTCCTGTGGACTTTGGAGAGGACTCATTACTCACATATTGATAAAACCATCCAAGCCAGTCTGCATTCTCCAAGGACGGTCCCAACCGCTCATCTTGGCTGCCTACATCAGGCCATCAAGCCAGGAAAGAACAAGGGTGTGGTGAGCCTTCTGAGAATGCAATAACATTCACAATATGAGACAGTTTGGCTCGATGCTCCCTGACACGTTAATAGTCTTTCTGTCACATCAGAACAGCCCCGAGCCAAGTCATGTCAAATAAACACACTTTCGTCCGATGTGAGTGGGTGTGCGAAGTTGCACTGATCAACCGGTTCGGGCAGAGACACGGGAGTCTTGAAAATGACTCGAGGACGTAAGCTCAAACAAACAGAGCTAATCAGTCGCATCACTCCAGCCACCTCAGTTCAGTATTGAGATCACAGAGATCCCGATGAAGAAAGCCATGCTCTGTCAAGGCGGTTATGGCTGAACGTGTTCCGTGGGCGAAGGTTCAACAAGAAACATGTGGACAGCTGGCTAATGTAAGTCCAGCTGATGTGATTGCTAGGCCTTTCCTCAACCAGCTTGGGGGATTCCTTCTTTTTCTGAGTTGGCGGGGGATCCAGATAAGCCCAGGGTCACTCCCCACACAACATAAAACACAATGAGGACAGCTCTTTTCATTCAGGACAGGAGATAAGAGTCCTCTTTTCGTCATCATTTTCGGCAAAGTATGTCAGGAGGGGTTGATGGAAAAGGCAAATACAGATACATTTCTCAGGTTGTACTCATGATAGCCATGGATGAGCACATACCAGGTGGCGAGCGGGGTGAGGGAGAACAGGGGAGGACAGAAACGAAGGGGGGGGCTGTAATGCAGAACACATGCAAGTGGTGGGATGTGGTCTTTACGAGCCCATCATTTTTGGTCGGAGTGTGAAAAAATGCAGCTTTTTCCAACATCCCACATTCAATCCTGTGGTCCCGAGTGGCCCAGACCCTAAAACTTCTTCTTTTTGGCTGGATGTAAAAACTTCCATATGTGTGTGTGAAGCATGCTAAGGAGTGGAACTTATAGGGACCGCAATTCTCTAACTCCTAGACGTCCAACAAAACATCTGTGATGATTCATTATCCAAGTCTCCATTATGCATGCAGTGCTGTGCACATGGGGATGGATAGTTTGTAAGTGAGGAGATATGAAAGGAGAGAGAGAGAGAGAGAGAGAGAGAGAGAGAGAGAGAGAGAGAGAGAGAGAGAGAGAGAGAGGTGCAGTAAAGGGGGAAAGAGCTGGAATGAAAATTGTATTGTCGACAAAGGTCTGGGGCTTGGCCAGGGACCAGAGTTCAGGGTGGGGAAGTTTGTTGTGATATTCCGCTGTGGAGCTGCAGCGCTCCCTCTTTACTCTGGAGCACGGAGTGGTCAGGGTTGTGAGGTCCGGCCGATTAAAGGCTACAAAGGTCCCACAAAAGAGTACTTTGATTCTTTAGACTGGGAGTGCTGGAGTATAAAATGTGGAGAGCAGTGTCGCTTTGATGTTTTAAGTCAGTTTTGGTAGATATGAAGCTGTGGAGGAAAGGACGAAGGATGCAATTTGAGCTGCTGAAAAAGGTGTAGGCGGTGGTCCTGAGTGATGGGTCAGTGAATTCTGGGCCCTTACAGTCACATACAGTACATCAGCTAAATCTGAAAAGCCATATTCTTGTCTTTGTTTTGGCCTTAGGTCCATGTTGAATTTTTTTTTTTTGAAAAGTTTTTCTAAGAGGATAAACGTCGCCTCTAACCTACTTTACTATCAATCAAATTGCAGTAAATGTCAATACATCTGATCACTAAATAAATGTATTGTCATTAATGTGCATTTTTGTTTTTGTGATAATCATAATTTAGACAGCCGACTGTTCCCCAGTAAGAAAATGCCCTATGCCCGTTCAGTTGTCTGACAACAGAAACTGAGTAAGTTAATGTGAATTTGAATGTGGGGATGGAACACTGACACTGACAAACAGAAAATTAAACCAGCTGTACTGTACGTTTCTATCCCGCTCCAGATGTTGATGTGATGAAGTTTGCGGTTTGTGCTGACCAACAGAGGATGGAGACGAAGTGACGAAGCTGCTTTCCCTTCTGTTATTGTTTACTGACACATTCAGATATATTTGCTTAAACAATGCATACACAAAATGGCTGCCTCATGTATCCTGCGCCAGTTTGGAGTGTTAGTTGTAAACATCCTCAGAAATAATGCACATAAATGGCAGGAGCAGTATAGTGCCAGCCAGTGTTGGGAATAACGGTTCTACAGTAAACGGCGTTACCAACGGCGTTACTTTTTCAGTAACGGGTAATCTAACTAATTACTATTTCCATCGTTACAACACCGTTACCGACTATTAAATGTGGCGCGTTACAAACTGAAGCTGCTCATTGAAGCTGTTGTTATCCGACTCGGCTCTCAGCCACCGGAGCTGCAGAGCTGTTTTATTTTATTATTTTTTTTAGCTTGGCGAGGGAGGAGGGAGGGGCGGAACAACTGCATAAGTGATGGTGATTGGCTCTCTAAGGTAGAGTGAGAGTTCGTAAGCCAATCAGAGGCAGTTTTCAGTTTACACACAAACCACACATGCACACAGCAGCCTCGCACACACTAACTAGCAGAGGTGAGCTGCAGCACTGGCAAGTCCGGAGGGAAAGTTTGAGTTGTCAAAGTGGAAGTACAGACAGTACTTAAATCTTTTTTGTCTACGTCCGTTGTAAGCAAGTCTGATCTAATGAAGCATTTCTCAGTGGCACACGCTTCTATAAAACTAGTGGCCAAAAACACCGTTGTTGACACTGTTGATGATGACAGCAGGCCAGGTATGGCTAACGTGAGCTCCGCTAACAAAGAAGGACACAAAGCTGTCCGAGCAGCTACAGCTGGATTTTTCTACTCCAGCTTCACAAAAACTTGACAGACTGAACTGAATGCAATGATAGGCAGGTATGTTGTTGAGAACTTGCTCCCGTTATCAACAGCTGACTCAGACTCTATCAGAGCACTCACTGGCAAAAATATCAGTGAGAACAGGTGCCGGTCCGTCATGCAGAAAGACATTTTCTAAATACATGGATGCCAAGTAGCTAAAATGAATGCAGAGCTCAAAAGGTGGAATAATTAAAAGTAACGCAATAGTTACTTTTCCTGGTAACTAGTTACTTTTATAGTGGAGTAATCCGTTACTAACTCAGTTACTTTTTGAAAGAAGTAACTAGTAACTATAACTAATTACTTTTTTAAAGTAACGTGCCCAACACTGGTGCCAGCCAGAACAAGCTACCATGGCCTATCTTGTGGTATACTTCAGTAACATGCAGAGTAGAAAGGCAAGTATGTCAACCACTACGTGAGTCACACAGTCGGATGTCAAACAGATTCCTAAACATACCTGCATTTGACAAGTTTGTCTTCTTAAAGGCCGGAAAGTGTTTTGTCATTGCTAGTTGGTGGTAGTTTTTCTTAGACTCAGCAGTCATTTCAGGATCTGCACTTTAGAGCACTTCTCTGCTGGCCTCCGTATTGAGCCTTGTGTTTGATTGGTGTGTATAAGATTACACTTAACTTGTTTATCATTTATTTAAAATGGGCAATGAAAGGCTCATGAATCCACGAGACAGAATGAAAGAGGGAACGCTTCAAGAGTAGAGGTGGAAAATCAGAATGCTGAAATATTTTGACTGATTGATGGCTCTGCCTATGTTTGTGTGTGAACATGTGTTTGTGTGTGGGTGCCCAAGAGGGAGGACTAGTAATCGGTCTGCGGTGTGTATGTGTGTGTGATGGGTTGGTATGTGAGGTTATTGTAGGGAGGAGAGTTCACAAGCGTCTGGCTCCCGTCACTCTTCGTTTTTCTCCCCATCTTTATCTGCCGTCATGAAATTTCGGCACTTTGAGGGGAACATGGAGAAATTCCTGCCTCATCTTCGAAGACATTACAGCTCTTGTGTACATCTGAAACAAGGGTGCATTCGATAAAGCTGCACCTGCCACTAATGTGCGATACTTATCGTGTGACTGTGTAGTCCATTTGGGATGTAATAGGGTTTCAATAGAGTGATGATTCCCAACCAGGCTTTCTGATACCCCAGGTGTGCCTCTGCAGTTACCAGTGTTTGTTGAAAGATTATAGCTTCATTTGACAAAATAGAAACTATCAGCACATGTACAATCGAGATCTATGCTAGGCTTACAGTCAAAATGGTGGTGAAGATTAAAAAAACAGGTATTTATTCATCTCAGATCGTGCCTCACTTGATTGTGATTCATAATATATTGGGCATGGAATTAATTTGCAGATGCTCTGGGTCAAGATGAGATCAAATGTCAGTTTCTGAACCATATAGGCCAAACTTAGTCCTGCAGCAGGCTAGATAAGCTTTGTTTTTTTAGCCTAGACAACTGTTCAGATAATGATTATTTGATTAAGAAATATAAACAAAGAGTCATTAGTCACACCCGCACAAAACACTGAAAAAGCTCTAAGTAAAGGATAAATAGTTGAAATAGATAAAGTAGTGGAGGAATGGTTGAAATAAATAAATATAATGGTTGTTAAATTCTTAAAAATAGCTAAATGTAATATGGTATTGTATGGTTAAAGTAATGGAAGCTAAGAGTAATGGATCATTTGTTTAAATGTCCAGTGTGTAGGATTTGGTTTCAGACGTTGCAGATTGCAACTAACTAAATACCCCTCATCTCACATCTCACCTTCCCATTCAGTGGAGCTAAAAATGTAAAAAACAAACAAACACAAAAGGGCCTCACCAGAGCCAGTGTGTTCTGAGCTACCATGGAAACATGGTGATGCAAAATGGAAGAGGACCTCCTCACTCTGTAAATGTAAGGGATCAGTCGAAGGTTACGTCACACAACCCACAACAGCTCTTAGTTTCAGTTGATTACACACTAATGAGGACATAACATTATTAATATTATATTCCATCTGTGCCGATAAATCCTCCTAAACCCCACACACTGGGCCTTTAAAATATGAATGGTGGACAAAAATAACATGATATGTTGAAATGTCTTCTAATATTCCAAGTGATAGTAGATGCAAACTTACCCGAAGCAACCTAAACACTGTATGTAATAAGAATTGAAACAATATTATGATATTAGTTCAACAATATAAGTAAAAGAATAACTAAAATTAATTCCAGTAAACGCAGCTGCCATGACGGATGACAGGGCTGTGACAATAAACGTTATGAATCACTGACATAGAGGACCCGCCCACTACACATACCATACATGAAGATGCAAACAAAACATGCATGCTGCAATGTTAACAGATATTCAGTGTCCCCCAATTCCACCATTGTTCTTTTCGACCAAGCAAAATTAAATCAGACATGCAGGAGGGCTGTAAGAGGGAGGAGAAGGAGAGTGACAGGAAAATGTTAAAAGAAAGGTCGCATTTCACGTCGCCATCCATCATTTTTACAGTTGGGGTTGCAGACTTTGGTCTTTGCACGTTTTAGCAGTGTGGAGTGGGTGGTAAAGGGGCGGGAGAGATGCCAGGAGAATGTGTGTGTGTGTGTGTGTGTGTGTGTGTGTGTGTGTGTGTGTGTGAGCGTGCACTTTTAAGATAAACTGGTCTGATGAAAGCGGAGCCCTCGGCCTTGCAGTGGCCCCCATCATCCATCTGGTGATGTCATCTGCAAGTGTGTGTGTTGTTGAAAGGGTGTGTGTGTGTGTGTTCCCACATGTGTCTGTTGGTGTGTGGAGTTTCAGTCTATTAAGTGACCCCGCAGTAAGGCCTTTGGGAAGTAAGGAGGGTGGATCTGGCTTGTCAGGTGGAAGGATGATGCTTCTCAGCTCTCCTCGGCCCCACAGCCATTTGTGTGTGTGTGTGTGTGTGTGTGTGTGCTCAAATGTGCACATCGTGAGTACTGTGGAAGGCAGTACTTATCCAAGAGAGACTCCGCCCATGTTCAGCGGGAACCTGACACCTCTCAGAACATGGAAAGAGGAGGAAAAGAAGAAGAAGACATTTAGGGGCCCAAAGTGCCATAGGTATCATTACCTTTCCATTTCACTTGATGAAACCCATTTGGCTGGATTAGTTTCACTCTCTCAATGGGACCCTGAGGTGAAGAGAGCCTCCGATCAGGATTAGGGAGTTGCAGTGGGCTGCAAACAGCCGGGTGATAAAGAGGAAGATTAACCTGTGTGTACTGGCTCCACCTTTCTCCACAACAAAGGCACGCTGCTTGTTTCTGCAGACTAACGGAGGCGGGGCATCATGCTTGGCAGGCGACAGACGTGTGTGTGTTTGTGTGTGGGTGTGTGTGTTAAGGAGAGAAAGTGAATCTGCTCTGAGGCCAGCCAAGTTGCCAGTATGAATGAGAATGAAGGACGATGATTGGACTTGCCAAATTGTGGGGGATATTAAATCTAGGAAGCAAAATCCACTTGATAATGAGTTTTGGTGGCACTGTATGTTAGAGAGTGTGTGTGTATGTTTGTGTGTTTGTGCTCACACCTGTGGGCTCTGTCATCTTTGCCTCTAATTATCTGCAGCATAAATCAATGGCGGGTGTGTTGCCATGGCAGCCAGCGGTAGGCCGGATGCTGTGTAATGGTAGCATGAGCGCGCCAGAGCTATCTAATTAACCTTTAAAGGACTTGGTGTTTATTTTAGTAGCAGCACTCTGAATATAAATGTGTCATTTTTCAAAGGGAAATGACCAGGTAATACAAAGTCTTAGGAGTCTGTTTAGGTCTCTCTCTCTCTCTCTCTCTCTCTCTCCCTCTCTGTCTCTCCCTCTCTCTCTCTCTCTCCGCCTCATTGCCGTCCCTCTATCTTTCTTTGCCAGTTTTTAGCCACACTTGCTGCATGGCTTCATGGATGGCCATGTCTATTGAAAAGGTTGGTTGTTTCACCCCTTTAGTCCAGAATGATATATGTCAACAACTTGTGGATGCATTGACACAACATTTGGAGAAAATATTCATGTCCCCCTGAGGTTAAATTGATTAAGATTAATGATCCTCTGACTTTTCATCTAGTACTTGGAACTAGTACTGGTTTATGACTTAATAAATACAAATCTACTGACCATGACTCTATTTCATCAGTCATGGCTGTATTTTGTCTTAAGTGCCAATTAACAAATGGTAATTAAGCCAGGAGGATTAATTTGAGTTGAGGTTCAGCTGACAATATATATCACATAAGATGTAAACCTTTCAGCCTTTTCAGCCACATTGCACTAAAACCAACAATCACTTCAGGACAGACAACTAGCGGTTGAATTAAATGGTGGAGCTATGTAAAATCACACAAATGTGTTTTTTTCTACTGTCTTTGCATGCTGTAACTATAACAACTAAAGATATATGATGAAACACATCAGCTCAACCTATCTGACGTTTCTGTTGTGTTTACTTTATGTACTGTGCTGTTTTGCCGATCAGACTAACTGCTAGTTTTGGGTAAATTCAAGCTGTCATTTCCTCTACTATGTGGCCCAACAAGTCAGAAGGCAGAAGTTATCATAAACAAGTATTGTGATTAGTTATATGAGGGTTAGCTATCTCTCAGCGATGGTTGGGTAATGTAAGTAATATTGACTGACTACTTTATTGAAAGTTTTGTATTAATGCATTGAAGTGACTATATATGTTAATGACTTGTTTAATACAGTCAGGTAGCCAAAACCATATGTTTCTATATTGTATTTTATCTATGAATAGTTGGTAGATTCAATCTAAAAAAAACAAAACCTAATGACAACATTTTTGGGTCATATTATACAATTACATATGGTGAAAGAAGATGTTACTCATTTTGCATGCACCTCTGTTCACAGGGTACACATTCTTACCTCAACAAACACCCTATATTTTGTGTACAGGCCCGAAAATGAAGGTCTCAAATGGTTGACACACATGCTGTAACACTGTGAGGCTTTGTGCTTTTCAACAGTGTAAAGGGAAAACAGGACTTCATCCCTAATAAGATAACTACCCACAAAACAGAATGTCTTCAGGCGCCTGCTTGTTCAATCTTCACTGAATACACTGAATAGCAAGGATTTAGGGATGGGTACAACAAATTCTCTCAATAACATACCACCACCTATAGACATGAAAAAGGTTGAGAGTGAAATCTTTATGTTGAATCCCTTTAGACTGAACATCTGCCCAGCCATGGACAGAGGAAAGTCACCAGTCACTTTATCCTGTACTCAAAGAGAAAGGAGAAGACAGAGAAAACAGAGGGAGGGGGAACATGTTTAAAACACACCTGAGATTCATCACTGAATGTGTAAACTACGTATTACAGTAAAAATAATAGTAGCCGTAACACAGTCCCTTGGCCCTCTGCAGAGCTCTCTCATGCATGTATTATATTCTCAAAGAACATCACCAGGAACAGACAAAAAGCCAGCGTTCGCAGTCGGGCCTCAGGGGCAACAAGGGTAACCAAGAAGGCTCTCTTTGTGTGCTGGGATCATGGACGTTGTGGCTGCGATTGGCTGATTTAAAAGAGCATCCTCCAGATGCCTCAGCAGTAAGTGTAGCCTCTGTAACCACGAGTAATTCAATTGTGCCACATGATTTCTTGGTGAGTAATCCACAAATGGGCACTCAGTGGAAACAGCTTGGTATCCAGGCCTAATGAGCCAAGGTACTGAGGAGGAGGGGGGGATGTGTGGAGAGGACAGAGACAGGGCAAGAGAGGGACTGGAGGGGGCAGCACCAGCTGAATGTGAAGGAAAGAATGTTAAGAACAGAAGTAAAAAACAGATTATGCACATAAATGCAGCCTGTGGAAGGAACTGCATCAGTGGTTAGCATATAAAACTATAATAGGAAGAAAATAAAAAAAATGTGCATGTTGAAACTTCAGCATTGTTTTCATGGGTGTAATGCAACAGATTCGCATTGAAAATCTAAGCGGATGAGACATCTTCACTCACCAAGCATAAGATGTAAACTGATGAAAAGCATGTATACACACACACACACACACACAGCCATGTGTAGTGCTGTAAAGCACTGACTGTGAGGGGTAGGGCTTTGTGGATCTGGATTGTTTCAAGTGAAGTGAAGAAAGTCCTTTCTGAGGCAGCCAAGAGATGACACCCCCCTCCCTTCACGGTTCCACTCCAGGCACATTCAGAGTCTGACGAGGACTCTCATTCATACAACAGGAAGAGGAATCACAAAAACGGGCTGTGGAATCCCATGGAAGTGGTGATGGTAATGACTCTTGGCCTATTGAAATGGGCCTCAATGGGTTCAAAGACATCACCAACTGATTTGCGGACTAACATTTTAAAACCCTAAGTTTGAGGATGGAGGATGGCGGGTAGAGGGTGGAGACTGAGACCCCGAGGACATGCTTCGGTTCCAACTTGTCAGCTACTAGGTTGCCATGCCCTAAAGCAGACCCTGACATACCCTGGCAATGATGTCTAAAATGAACATCATGATATATTGAAGAATACTTGAAACTAGCAATTGGGACCATAAACTCTTCACTGAGGTAATAAACCAAGTGAGAAGTAGGGTAATTTTTTCATTTGCTTATACATAACATACAACATACAATCTTCTTTTTGCAATCCGAGGGCCCCAACCAGTATTAATGTTGTATATGAATGAGACTTATTCAACAACTTTAAAAATGCCTCCCTCTAAATTGCAAAAAAAATGATTCTTTAAAATTGTTTTCTGAATGATCACTTTCACCCAATGGAAGTATACAGGGGGGTCTGTGGTGCTTATTTGTACCCACTGTTAAACAAAAATGTGCGATTCCAAGTGGACCACAGGAGAGAAAAGAAAGGCACAGTTTCCATAGTAACCATTTTCAGGCTAAATGGTTGTCTTCGCTTGCTCACAGTTTTCTCTTGATTTGCTCTCTTTTTCTCCATTTCTCTCACAATTTCTTTTGTTTGTGTTATTTTTGGAGTAAATCATCCACCAATGAGATTTGTAAAGCAGCAGCGGACAGCATTCATTAAGATTTAAAGAGAAGAGACAAGAAGGACAGAAAATCAGGTGTGCTAAACTAAAGGATTCACACAAATACACCAGGAGGATAAAACAATGTAGATGCACAAAAAGAAACAGAAAATTACTAACTCAAATAAATGTTAAAAAAAACTCCAGAACCAGACACACACACACTTGGAAAAAAGATTTGAGTGGCGTGAACGTGGTGGCGCGACATTAGAAAACTAAATCTAGACATGCTGCAGCACAACTATTCCTGCCCTATATTTCATATTTAATCTGCTGTGCTGGAGGATTTCTTGGTCTGGTGCACTGTGTAATCTTGTCGAGGAGCAGATGGCACACGCACAGTGTCAATCGGATCCCCTGGATTGGGATGGTGGAGGAGAGTTCTTCAGGGGCAGCTAGCCGCCGCGCCAGGATCAACAGTCTTGGCTGGCCAGTCGCGTGGAAGCAGATAGTCTCTTCACCGTTTTTTCGAGGCTAAACCCGGACCTAGAAATAACTTTTAGCACCCAGGTTGACACTGGACACAATCAAAGGCTGGGATTAGGATTAGCCCAGGATCATATAGGCCAATCTTGTTCCCTCTTCTTTCTTGTATAAACACACATACACCTCATAGATTTTCCCATGAGACAGATTTACACTGCTGTTTTGCAGTTGATGCTTGGCTGAAGAAAAATGCTGTTTCCACACCAGACAGGAGACAAAATGAAGTCCTTGTAGCCACTTATGAAGGGTATAGGTTAGCGGTGTGGGAAAAGAGACGAATATTAAATAAATGCTAACACCAGCATGCTAACATGACCCGCTGAATGCTAACATGCTGATCATCAGGTACAGTGCTGACCATTTTCACTGTATTTGATTAGCACGGTATGATGCTAACACACTTAAACTGTGTTTAATGCTATTTCGCATTAAACACAAACGGCTGAGGTGAATGATGTCATTAGACATTAGGTTTTGGATAGATTCAATTCTGAACTGATGACGGCACTAGGCGCAAACTGGATCAGTAGTTCAATATTTTGGGACATTATTTGCTGAGCATTCTAGAAGATTGATAGCAATGTCATGTCTGTATGCTACATAATAAGCTACTTCTAGCAGCTAAAGCTAATTAGCTTTTGGACTATTTGGAAGTTACACAACATACACAAGCTTTTCAGTGACCACAGTATGAGCCGGCGGTCATAAGTTTCCGGTTCAAAAATAATCCTCGCCTTTTAATATCTTCATCCATCCTCTCACTTATATTCTATTCTCCCTCCCTTGTTTTTTGCTGCAAACACTTAAATTGAATAGACTGACATGTCATGTCTAGCTCGTGTGATCTTACAATATGTGACACCGTGTCACTGATCAGTCGTGTTGTGTGCAAACCACAACGACTTTAAGACTCCTGATTACAAGACAGAAAGTCTATTAGTGTAGTGTGACCAAGGCTTAACATATACCTCAGCACAAACAAAGACTGCCAAACTGGCTCTGTGTAAAGCTAAACTGTGCCTATTAGGTAACTAATTATCAGGTTCGCTCTCGTTTGTTTAATTCATTCAAAAACCAAAGTGTAAAAAACCACATATCAGGGTTTTATTTGGAGGTTTCTGACAGAGTGACCAGTTGTGTGGCACTCTATGCAATTTGGAGTTGTGGAGCAGTCGTTTCTTAAAGTGGAGAATCACATTAGGAAACCAACGATGGAGAATAGCATGTGCCCAGAAAAACCAAAAAAATGTTGAAAAGTTGGCAGAAGTGGCATTTCACTGGCAGCAGTATGAGAGACTGGTCTATTTTAAACTACTAAAACTTAGTGCGAGAGAAGTCCTCAGCAGACCCTCTTCGCATTGTCTCCAGGGAGAATTCTGCAGTGGTTTCCCTCCTGGATGCTGCAATTTACAAGGCAGATTTATGTAACAGGCTAGCTAGAGTCTGCTTTTTTTCATGGCATAATGGAGACTACAGTGAAGTTTTTACAGTCTAATTTGCATGGCTGCAGACAGTCGAACTCGCCTCGTCCTCCCCTCCTCCAACACCAAAACGATCTCACCTTCAATTACCAGACATCAAATGAGACGAGGGAGTGTGTGGTCTCCTGATTAGACCGGGGAGGGAGGGAGGGTGAGGCAGAAAAGGGGAAGAGATGAATGGGCCTGCTGGTGTCTCACTGAGGGCTGAGAATGAATGAATGAATGGGACAGTAATGAAAAGAGGAGGAGGTGGAGGGGAGAGGGACGGAAGGGAACAGGATATTCAGAGTGGTTGGTTGAGCTGTTAAAAAAATTGGAAAAGAGGATAAAATGGACACGGCTGAGGGCTGCATTGTGCCTGGTGGGTTCATCCCGGAATGGAAGATAGGGCCTGAAGTACTTTGAAAAGTTTTAGAAGAGACTTGAGCCCTTCTCCATTGTGAAATAATGAGCACTTCATGCATTAGAAAATCTGACAGCATCATGTTTGTCAGTAACTCTTGAAAATGGGGTGGAAACAATTTGATGACTTATGCTATATGATCACAATCAGATTTGTCCTGATTATCAGTGAAAAATCCAATTTGATTGATTCAATTCTAGTGGTTCCAAATGGTCAAATGCTCAATTAAAGGGTCAGTGCACCAAATTTACCCATAAAAGATTAGATTTCTCCTCGTGGGTAGTACTGTTCAGTCTCAAAAACTATGATTTCTGTATCTCTGGGGGGAATTTGTCAACTTCAAGAAAGTAAACCCAGATATGTCACTACAGTATGACATAATTTTACGTTTGGGCTTGGAGATGTGTTTTTACCTATATTAATGGGGTATTTGGGTTACATTTGGCTATCAATAATAACGAATGATTATCAGGGATAATTATAAATTATGATAAATAAAAAAATCTTATTTACACCAGATCGCCTCAGGAGCACGACCCTTGAAGAAGAGACAGACTTCAGAAGCAACACTCCTTCTCCAGATGAAGCCAGTTAACCAAGATGGCACCTTCACACTGGGTTGAATGCTCATTGCTTTGTTAGAGCATTGGCTCATGTAGATGTCCTGAGCAACAAACAGTATTCCTCACATCGCGGTAGACGGAGTTACCAGGTAATCATTACCCGGTGCAACATTTTGGCCTTGCTGCCTTTCTGAAGCATGAGTAACGTTAATTCTTTAAAGTAATTCAAACACTTCAGAGCGTACTGAACACAAACTAACGTTATAACTGCCCAGTCACTTGAAATACACTTTTGCTAATGAGTAGCCATGAAGACAAAGCTAAACACTGGGGTTAACATACAAGCTAACAGGCTAGATTTACCAACAAGCTACGTAGCTCGACTGCAACATCATAAGATGATGTGCACTATTGCCAGTATTACTGTAACCGCTGCCACCATAGGCTTGTGGTTAAAAAATAGAATGAAACATGTATCAAGCAGATACTCCTTACTTGTTCAGCGGAAAAGCGGCCAACTCCACATCACTCTTGAGTCCTTCCAAATCCTGCAGCTCCCTCCACCTCTGAAATGACAGCCCGATATATTTCCTAGTTTTTTCTGGCATGGCCCAATTCTTTCTTTTTACACTGCTTTCTTTATCAGCCCTCTTATTTCTGCTCGGTGACTTGGGCAATGGTGGTGCCAACCGCGGGGTAGGCCTTTTTCTGCTCTGTTACCTCTCCGACATTGTTCGCAGTTTGAGCTTGAGCTTGAACATATCTGACCAGGTGAGAGCAGGTGCTGCACGAGGGAGGGGCACTGCTCAGTACATACTGCGTGAGGGATGGGGGGCTGCCAGCAGCATAAGCATGTGAATGATTGACACTTCTCAGACACTCCCCTTGGCTCTGATTGGCTTTGTTGATTCGGGAGCGGCGGATTCTTGCAAACCAAATTATGCCCACTGGGTGGAGCCACAGACAGTGGATTTTTTCACAGTTGATCTGTATCTTATTCTACTGTCAGATCATAATTACTATTTAAGCAAATATAACAAAAACATAGTTACATACTACAACTTTAAAGCAAGGATAAAGCTATTCTAATAGTAACCCAGAATAAAATGATGAACACGAAAATGAGCATAATATATCCCCTTTAATGGAAGTGAAAGAGTACCCCTTTAGACTTTTTAAACTTGAACCCTCTATCACACTACTGACCTTACACCTTTTTTTTTAATATGGCCTGTGCAGAAACTCCACAGCCTTGTTGTATAATCAGGTTTAAAACTCAAAACCACACACTTCTGTAGCTTCTGTTCACACAAACTGTGGATTGAAATATAAACACACAGTATGGCTATGTCAAATCTGCAGAAAAGAGCTTCTGTCCACTTTTCCATATGATGGCAAAGAAAGTTAGACAAAGAAAGACAGAGAAGGATGTAAAGAATAGCAAGGGGTTGTTTGACTAAACATTTGCTTTGGCAGGCCCAGAGTAGAGGGGCGGTGTTCTACTAGTCCCCTGACATGCATCCAGAGGAGCCCCTCTGTCTTGACCATAAATCTGAATGGAGTGGGAGTTATCATACTTTCCCCCTTTCTATCCCCTCCCCGACTAAAGCCCGCATTCCTCCCAGACACCGCTTCATACAAACAAAGTGGCCTGTTTCCCACCGCTCGACATTGGGAAAGGCGATGGTTTGTCATGGAAAAATCCGGAGGCATTTCAAGAGTCCTTTAGACCCCCCCACCACCACCACCACAGCTCAGTAATGGATCAACAGTTTGCCTGGTGGCTGCATTTTTTTTCACTCAAAACTATGTTGGACATGTAGTTCACACGTAGATGTCAAGTTAATTTAGATAGAGAGTATAAGTGTGCACAACTGTACAAAGTACAACTAATGTAGAGGCTCGTTAAAATCAAAAGAGCCCAATCCAGACAGAATATTCACAATTTGTATAAAAGCCTAAAGATACAGAGATGCACACACACGCACACACATGAAATGGGTGTGAATTGGGAGGCAAGTGGTTATAGAAAACCCTGGTAACACATTCCATAGGAGTCCGCCTCCTCCCTCAAAGGGAGTCTTTTGTGCTTATTGAAAGGCAGAGGGGTTACAGGGTTTCTCCCTTTAGGGTGCCTAGCATAATACTCAATCTCAAGACAATGACCTCATCCTGACTCTCTATGTATTTATGCATTTCTGTGTGTATGTCTTTCAGAGACACTATAAGTGAGTGTGACTACGTTTGTGACAGTTTACTGTATGTGTGGACCGGGATAAGAGAGAGAGAAAGTCAAAGAGGCAGAAAGACAAGCAGGAAGTGTTCAGTGATGGATTATGAGGGGAAAGGGGGGGACACTGAAAAGATCCTCTGGGGGGGGGAAGTATTACTCTCCGCTGTCTGATTGGCGTCCAACCCCTCATTCTCTGTCCACGGCAAAATGATCTGTATATTACATTGGTGGGAGCGGGTGGAAATGTAAGGCACACACACACACACACACACACACACACACAAACACACACACACACAGACAGGCCTAGGGAGCAGTGGGCTTCAACAGGAAATTCCTTTACAGCCTTTCTGCTGACTAAGGCCTCTGAGTGAGAACAGAGTAAGAACGAATGTAATGTATATGGTGTCTGCGTTATTTGGGAGGTCTGTGATATCTGGGAGGTGAGGGCGCTAGTTTTACAATAAAAGAGCAGCAACATTAGTTAGTAAATAAGCAAGTAAACAAAGTAAAGACTTCTTCAGAGGATTTTTACCAACTGTAGCCAAAAAAATCACATCTCAAACTGTCAAATTCTTTATTGCCTTCACTGGTCAGGGTGATGATTCACCTGGACTGCCCTTGTCTAATGTATTCTAAATACATTAACATACTGTTACCTTACCGGCAGGAGATAAAAGTTCACGTTTCTGTTTATTTAACCCTAAATTGTGCACATTTCAAAGGGAGATTGGTGCCTCAGAAGCATTTTCCTCTGTCTTCATACTATGCTAGTCTTGACATTGGTGTATTAGACTAATCGTCATACATGCCCCTGTCTCTTGCATCACCAATCCCCCCTAGACACACACACACACGCACACACACATCGTTATTGTGCCGTAAGAGGGAGAGAGAGAAAAAGCCAGACAGACAGTAGCTATCTTTACAGGCGGCATCCATGTTGCAGAGGCAGCTGCACGCAGTACAGGTGTCCCTCCACAGTGACCTACATTAGCCCGGCTGCTGACACCACAAAGACCCCATAAACATGTCATTGTTTGCCTGCTGCATCTCCTGAGGCTTCCATGGAGGGCAAATACAGGGATTCTATGTAAAAAAAAATTCAAATGTAAAAAGAAAACAGCAGAAATGAGATATTTAATGCAACTGATGATGAACAATGGTGTGTGAGAGAACATGTGGCCAGTCCATGTCTGTGAGATGGATGCTGCTGCTGAAAGAAAAGGAGTGGCTGCCTCTGACTGATGGTGCCTAAGTGGAGCACCAGCGCCATCAGGTGACTCATTTCTTATACTGCAGGCATGTATACACAGTCACTGCTTCCATATATACAGTATATATGTATAGATATATGTATATTTAAACTTATATATATATATAAAAGAATAATTGTTCAGTAGCACTATTATGTTTTCTTGTTTGGATGTTTTATAGACACCTATATAGTACTTTTCCTCTATGATAGTAGAGAGGAAAAAGAGGATAGTAGGAAACTAGTGAGCAGTTTATTGCAAACACATTGTGTAGAAAAATATTGTTCAAACCCACATGACAGTCTCTGTTGGAGGTTCTAAATCCCCCAAGATGGAAACTATGGCAAGAAGAAATTTGGAAAGAAGAATTGTACAAAAGGTCAAAGAAAATCATGTGGAAATTTGCATTTATTTTTTGCATATTTCACTCTGGAAAAGCTGATAAAGAACGCTGTATATATGATGCTGTGAGAGGGAAATATGGAGATTTTTCCAACCTCAAAGTTAGACATTTTTTTTTATCGCAGAGCATTGCTATCCAGTCATTACAGTTGACCACAAAGTTAGTCAGACAAACCAGAGGTCTCCACTCAACATTTTCCCAAACTGTAGGTTCCTAGAGCACCACAAATTAAAATTATATCCTTCATATTAGTTTGTTCAGCATACTCATTGTTCCTGTGAAACATCCCCAACCACAGACAGCCATTTATATATTTTAGTATGGGAGCACATAAAGCATTAAAACTCTGTTGTAATGGAAAATAGTTAACAGATTCTTTAGAACCCTGCTCCTCAATTCTTTCCAAAATGGACTCTAATCATACAAGTGCATGTTGGAGAAAGTGTGGAGAAGACGTTGCAAACCATACACATGTATTTTGAGCATGCTCTCGCTTAGATAATTTTTTGAGGGGGATTTTTGACCAGCTTGATAGGATGATTGGCCAGCGCCTACCCCATGACCCACTGCTAGCTATCCCCGGAGTTTTCCCAGAGGTGGTGGAGAGCATACTTTCTAAACATACTGCTGGCAGCAGCTAAAACAGCAATAACATTGAGTTGGCTTAAGGGAGACCCTCCAAACGGATACCTGGAGATCAGTGATCAGGGGAATTTAAACAATGGACAAAATAACTTTCATGCTGAGATTAAAAAATGCGCAATTTGCAGATCGACGGTCACCTTGGCTGGAGGTGGAATACAAGCTACACAACACTCCTGTAATAACAATGTTTTTGAAGTCTAGTCTGGTTCATCTTCTTCAGTAGTAAAATGGCCATACCAGATTACTTCATAATGCACGACACCAAACCCACTTGCCATGAATCCTTTAATGATCATTTGAAAAATATTGTGAAATACTTAAAAAAGGAACTTGACAGCTTTGAGAACAGATGTGTGCTGTAAAGCTTTGATTAGTTCAAAGTGTCAATCTGAAGGGAATACACAGCTGAGAATTATAGACATGCAACACATTGACAGAGCACAAAAACCTGAAGAACAGCCAATGTCTTTACCAGAAAACATACAACTCAACAGTAACGATCTGCACTATGTTTTGCATGTTATCGCACAGACATGCAATCCAAAGCACATAATACAATAATTACGCGTTTTAGTATAAATATTACATCTCTAGGATTTATTTATTTCAGTTACATTACAGATGATGGAAAAGAAAATCAGGAAAGCACGGAGTGTGCTCACATCGCTCCTTTGTCTACTTGGCACTACACCTGCCGAGCTATTAACTTCCACAGATCTGTCATACACTCCTATTTACGTAAAGAACGAGAGATGCTGTCTTTAATTTCAAGCCAAAGAATCTGGTATCATGACACCAGGACCAGTTTGAATTCTCTTTAATATCTTAATGAGTGACACTGATGAATTCCCTCTAACCAAATAATACAAAATGATAAACAACTCAAAGAAGTGAAACACTTGAAACTGACAGAAAGTGACATGAAGCTCATACACTCAAATCAATCACAACATGACAGAGGGGCAAAAGAACTGAAACTGAGACTTTTAGATGACTGACTTGTAACAAAAACATTTGAAGAATATCATCACACCATTGTGTGTTTTACAAGGCCATATGTCTAGAGTTGGGAGTGAATCCAAAATGAAAGGTGCTTTATGAATGAAGGCCAAAGTTTTTAAAGTATTTTCACATTTTGAAGATTCACTTGCATAATAGAGAGAGAAAGAAAGAAAAGAAAGAAAGACACAGGTAGAATTAAATGAATCGATCATCACCATTTACATATCCCTCGCAGAGTATTTTATCTCAGAAAGGTTACAAGCAGCATTACAGTTTATGGCTATGTTACAGCCTGCATTTAAGTCTTTGCCCAACTTCAAATACACTTGCAACGTACGTGATGTATTTAATGGCAGAAAGAAAAAAGGGAAACAGCTCCTCCTGTCACATTCTGACTTGTCACTTTGTCCTTAAGACTTAAAGGTCAGAAGGATTGCAACTTCTATCTATTACAAGTGTTGCACGCTCTCTAAGTCAGACGTTACGCCAAGAAATAGCCAGGACCTGAGTCATTACCCTCTCGAGTGGCCTATCTGCACTAAACTGACAAAGCAGTTGTATTCTTATTGCCTTGGTCTTACCGTTGTTCTGTTCAACAGGTTCACCAATGTGGTCCAAACCCGGCGGAAAATCCTCTACTGACAATCATGACATGGTGACAGTGTGGACAAAGAGTTAAAACACGTTAAGCATGGTTCGTCTGCAGAGAACTAGCTTTAATGGCGGCACAGAGTTCATGTTGCAGCGGCTCTCAGTCCCAGTTCTCCCAGTCTTCATCCACCTGGTGAAAAACATCACAAAAAGGGTTAAATGCATTCTCAATATTTTATATTTTAATTCAAGATTCTGGTAAATGCTAAAAAACGGTATTCTGATTTTAAACTGATCTCAAAAAAAGTTTTAACGCTGTGTAAACAAAACAGAATGGGATGATTTGCTAATCCTATTCAACATGTACTTTGAAAATAACAATGTATTTCATGGGTAACCTTCTGAATGTCATAGATTTTTGTAAATATATGTTTTCTAATATGTTTATTCTGAATTTGATGCCAGCAACACGTTTTAACAAGTTGGGAAAGCAGCAACTAAAGACTAGGAAAGTTCTGGAGTGCTTCAAAAACACCTGTTGGAGCATCCCATAGGTAAGCAGGTTCACTGGTAACAGGTGATAGTATCATGATTGAGTAAGATAGGGACATCTTTCAAAGGCTGTCGCTCATTAACAAGGAAGAGGCGAGGTTCACCACATGGGATTCAATCACATTCTGTTTTTATACACGTTTTACACAGCATCCCAACTTATTTGGACTAGGGGTCGTAACTTCTCACTTACCTCTCCAGAAGCTTCTATTTTAGAGAGAGCCATCTGCACCTCTTCTTCTGTCATGTCCAGGTCAAAGTCTTTCTCCCAGTCCTCACTCACATCAGTGCTGGACCCTGGAGTGTGAAAGACAGATTGTGTGACCTTCTTTAAAGCCAATTCAGTGGAAAACCCATAACCACATCACTTAACTTAATCCTGCTCCGATTTATAATCCTAACTGAAACACTAAGAATCTCACTGCCAACTGAAAAACGTCCTCAGGTCATCATACCTTTCTTTCCATTGTTAGAGGGTGTAGATTTCCCACTATCTGAGTTCAGCTCAAACACTCTCAGGTCCTGCGGCCCCTCCTCCTTTGCCGTTTCTGGTTTAGAGGTGGGGGCAGAAGCCTGCCCTGATGCCCCCTCTACAGTTGCCTCTGGCTGGGTTACAGCTTCCACTTGAGCAACAAGAGGTGAGTCACTCTTTCCAGGTCTCTGCTCTTCTTGCGTCTTGTCTTCACCATCTTCCAAGCTAGCTTCTGTCAGTTTCTCAGCCAGCTCCACGGCAACAGGCTCTGGCCTCACTTCCACCTGCGTCGGCAGGCTGATGCTGTCGCTGCTGACCGAGAGGGTGGCCTCGCGCTCCTCGTTGGGAGACAGCACAGGGCTCAGCAGAGTGATTCCTGTTCCTGTCAAAGTCATGGGCAGCCGGGTTGAGCTGTGGTCCAATTGAGGTGTATAGTTGAGATGAGATGATGATGATGTGGAGCCAAGGAAGTCATCTGACAGTGACAGCAGAAATACCAGTGTTAGTGACAGGGTTGAAAGTGAAGCAGTTTATGAAGCACGTAAAACTGACGACAGCATACCCTCCTCCTCCTCCTCCTCCTCCCAGCCCAGAGTCTCTGTGTGTGTGGTCAGTTCTGCTCTCTGCTTCAATGCCACTCTCCTGGCCTCTTCCTACAAAACATAATGGCAAAGAATGTTCAATATATTCAATAATGCAAAGATTTTAGGGTGTGTAAAAGGACAATTATAGTAATCTTCATAATGAGATGAATGTTACATTTGTTGTTCTTGCATCAAAATTGTAAAGTTGGCTTAAATCTCGTTCTACCCCTGTGTTGTTGAATACAGGAACATAATGTTTACATCTAGATGTAAACATAAAAATTAAATTAAATAAATAAGAGAAAAAGTAAGATACAGTAAGATAAAATTGTTGTGCAGCATCATTAACAACACAACAATACTACAGAGTTTAAAATGTATATTTTAAATCAACATCTTTCTAATACTTTTTCAAAAAGTTAAATAGAGTATGGTCAGCTTATTAGCGACGTCAGCGTATTAAAGTACATAAGCAGGCCTTTCAATAGACACAGTGGTCAGATGGCTCCACTGGCAACAACTTCAAACCATAAGAATGTTTTTAAAAAATTCCTCAACTTAAACAACTACTTATTAATTCGAGGCAGCTCTAAAATCAGCCAGCAGGTGGCATCAAAGATGAAACAAGCTGATGTGCAAGACCACTGCAGTTCAGAGCACACTATACTTTATATAACAGCATGATTACCTGGTCCAACTGGAAAACTTTGTAGAAATACCTCTGCCAGAATTCTGAATGGGCTACAGCTGCTGGCACCTGTACATACAAAAATACAGATGACCTTTTAGCATTTGAAAGCTGTTATGGCAGTTATGGCTTTGCAAAAGCATGCAAAGTGAATGCAAAGTATGAGTTCAAAACAAAACTCCAGGCTGTGCTGTGTAAAAGTAAAGTGTTGGCAAAAGCAACAACAGTTACCATTTTGGTGTAGAGCGCTCGTATAGAGGGACTGCTGACCAAAAGCTCAGAGATTTCTCCTTTCTTATCTTCCAGGCTGAAGCTGCACAGCCAGTTATCAAACTGCTCTGGGGGGCCTGCACAAAAATAATTTCTCATTAAAATACACTCTGAAGATACCAGGGGGAATCAGCAAACATTTAAAAAGCATGCAGTATCTTATCCATCTATAGAGGATAAGAACACAAATCCAGCAAACCAGTAATTCCACACTGATAAATAGTTCCATTGCTGATTAGCATTCAAATCCTGGTAATTATTTACGGATAGTGAACAAAAGTTTTGAATAATAATAAAAACAAAAAACAACAACATAATAATAAATAACAATTATGATCTGACCTAGAAGCATACGCTTTTTTCACAACTGTGCAACAATACCAGGTTTAAACAGAGTGATCAGACATGCACAATTGTATGTCAACAAATATGTATTGCAACAGTGATAATCGTGATAATAAAATGGAATACTGATAAAGAGTTAACAATAAACGATGATAGGCCTTGTGCATATTTTGTGTGTGAGTTCATCTGATTGCCTTTTTACCAGTAATTGGATAGTTGATAGCAACTGTTCTTTGTGTACACTTGTTATGGTTGCAAACTCTCTCTCCACCTACCTACATTTGTATTTTGAGGATTATTTATTTGCCAAAAAACGGGAACAAGGCACACAGTACACAAAGTTAAAGATGGATTTCTTTGCACTTTTTTCTTTTTTTAATACAGAAGTCATGATGATATCATTATTGCAAATATGTGTAGCCTAGTTATTAGTATAGTGGAAATCTTGACACTGTGACAGCCCTTTTGAACTAGCTCTGAATTATACGAAAACATTAAACATAATGTAACAAATACTGCTCTATCACTCTATTTGGGGACTTGCATCACTTCACTGTGTGCTGTCTTACCATCAGGCTCATTGCAATATGTTGCAGGGTCAGCTTGCAGACTGTAGAGACGTGCCTGCAGGAAAAACAAACTCTTAGCTGTGATTGTTTAGTTCCCACATGCACATCATGTGCTAACTTTCATAGTCCTGTAGCCTCCTATAAAAAAAATATAAGCAAATTAAACCTGAATCAACACTTTCATAGGGGTCAACCAGAACCTTATGTTTTCCCCCATGCAAAAGAATCGTGCTTAGTCATGCTGTTTTATCATTAGAAACTCACTGTTTGTGGTACAGTAAATTTGTCTTTCAAACAGGTGACTGTTAAAGTCAACTGTTCAGCTAAAAGTGTAAGACTAACATTTGCCCACCTTAGAACTGTCGTAAACCTCTGTTGTTCCTGCTGGTGTTGCCACCAATGTGATGACATCACAGTCAATGGTTTTATCAGGGGGTGGAGCAAGTGTGTCTGATATCACACCTAAGAAACTCGAGAGGCCCTTCTTCACCTTTTCCGAGGTATCAGAGGAACCTTCCACCTGGAAAAGACAGGTTACATTTGGCATTTAGCAGTCTTCACCCTACATGAACACAGCCTGTAAGGAGATGCTGTGATTAAACAAGAATGACCAAGGGAGAGGATGCAACTTACTGCAAGCTTGTTTCTGACAGCATTGGCTGTGGCCACAATCGAGCAGGTTGTGTCATGTTGCACCACAGTGGAGAACTCTGTCAGGTCTCGCTTTATGAATTCTAAGGCCTCAGATGACTGCAAAGAAAAATGTTATTATCAAGATCAACATCCAGATTCAAATTTATGATTTCACTTCAAACATAAAAATAAAAGACAAACAAAAAAAACCCAATATATTAAATACCGTTTAGGTAAATGATACATAAAAACTATGTAAAATAAATATTTCAAAGGATAGGAAATAAAATAACTTTTAATAACTTTGCTTCAGTAACCTCTGGCCTTTGAGTAACAGAGTTCAACAGCTTTCAGCATTGTGAATTTGTTCTAAAATACTTAGTAAATTACTGAGAACTGTATCTACGTAACTTTCTTCATAGTCTGGCACATGCTTAAAGATAATTGAGGAAATATGATCTTGCTTTCAAACTTAACAATGCTGTGTACTATTTTTTTTATTTATTCAAAGAGGTTCCTCAATCATGCCACCATTAAAAGGACGACTACAGATGTTTGGAGCTGGACAACTGTGTGGTTAGCCTAGAGGAGGAGTGCAACACTGTCAGAACACTGTAAATGCTGAGCAGCTGGTAAAGACACGTAAACATCTACTCATTTTCATGATGTCAGTTACCTTATCTTTGACGGCCTGGAAGCTCTGCTGAAGCCAGCCTCCCCACCAGCCTTCTCTGTAATCATACAGGCATTTAGAGATTGACGTGAGCTACTTCATAAAATGAAACCAGCGGAGGAAAAGATTTACACGAACACAACACCACAACTGCGCAACCATCATAAATGTATCACAGGCATCAACATCGTCGGTGAATCCGACGAGACTCTACACTTCTTATATGCCAGTTGTTGACTGTCTCTAACGTTACTAATCGCTAACATTAATTTGGCACCCACAGCCTAGCAAGCTAAACGAGCTAGCTAGCGTATGTTATCAGCGCAAAGCAGACTGACTTGACGAACCAAGCCACGAATACAATTAGGAAGGCTGAACATAAATGCTAAATATGAGAATGAAGCACATACACAGTCCTCTGAGAGTTACTGTGTGATTTAAACTGCTCTGCACGGTTGCTAACCAGGCTATGCTAATGCTAGCCATGCTATGTTTTGGTAAACAAATGCACTTCCTGAACTGATTCCGTGAGCTGTAAAGCGCAGCGTTCACTCAAAGTGACCACGCCAGACCTTATAAGAAATACAAACGCAACGAGAGACGTGACACGTAGACGATGTCATTGCCCGCTGCTATATGATATTTTAAAACAAAAAGTAATTTGCGAGTTCACTCTCACCCTTCAGCCATCTTCAGACGATGACATCATCAGTATTTACTGAACTCTTACCCCGGCTGCGTGGCTGTGAAAAATAGAAAAACAAACAACGCAATATGACCTCCTGACTGCGATATACAGATTTTATCATTCACACACACAAATAGATGTCACTGTTTGAAATATTTTTTTCTTTAACAGTTTATAAGCAGAAAAATGTTTTACAGTTTTTGGGGATATGTCCGGTGGCTGCGGAGGGTCAAATTAGACGGCAGCGCTAAAGACCGAGTGGCAGAGACGACAGTAGTCTGGGAAGCTAAGTTAATGAGATGACTTTCCATTGTTTTCTATTGTTTTGATATAATATTTAAGCAATGTTGGGGAGTACTGAACAACAAGGGATTGAACTAATATCTTTTATCTTTGTATAGTGAAGTAAATCTTCTTATGTTTTAATTTTTTGCAACAAAACCTACACACAACTTTAGGCTATGAAGAGAAAGGAGTGATATTTAAAATGGTTTAATTTTATTATTACTTTTCCGCTGTAATTGAAACCCATTTTATAAGCCCTGTCCCCTTTTTCTTTCCTGACCAATGTGAAAGCATGTCATGGCAATGCATTCATCAGGCAGCCACGACCACTCCCCTGACCTTTGCCTAGTTTTGTGAACAGGTTGTCTTAAGAGGAAGCTTGAAAATGTAGAATATTTGACTAGTTTTTTTTTATTATCTAAATTGATTATAGTATTGATATTGATGTTCTTTATTCACAAATGATCAAAGAAGCTGCATGCAATTCAGAGGTTAAGTGGCAAACTGCGTATTCGTACTTGGTGCAAATACCCCCACCTGGACTCTAGTTTCAAAATTGATGGACATGGTGTACAAATCCAAAGCTGGCATTCTTTGGGCTTTTTTTAATGTGTAGTGGGGTTTTGTAACCTCCGCATGAGGAAGATATGTGTTTACTCGTGTGCAGCTGTCCAGGATTACAGATTCAGATTTCCACTTAACTTGGACGGAGGATGGGTCATACTAACTTTTGGTGGTGGATATGGAAAAAGGGTCAAATCCAGGAATTGATTTCCACTTTCTTTAACATTGCAAGATTGTTAACTGTCAGGAAATAATGATGATGCATTGATCTGTATGAAATCTATAACATGGTACTTTTTTTTAGGCACTTTTTGCAATAACTTCGGTTGAATGGCATTTCACATCTCTTTGTATGTGTGAATGATGGCATTTTTGCCGGACTGAATATTATTGTGTAATTGTGAAAAGAATACTCTCACTAGAAATCTGGAGTCTAGTTTCATTCTCTGTAAAGCATTCCTTTTACGTGGTAGTTCTGTGAAAAGACAAGAGCACTGTATGAAAAGAACCAGAAATCATCAAAAGTGAGGTAAATGCATTTAAAGTCACACCGTTGGTAGAAGGGCAACAACAAAACAAAGCTTCCACAATGGAGGATAACCGATTTAAGCATATGCAAGATGATGTCTTTTAATTGAAACTCATTTAACCAATAAGCTGCGTATTAAACCCCAAAAAAATGTCATCATCTTCAGACATTATATTTGGTAATCAATGCTTAGCAATCCTGAATCTCCTCATCAATCTGCTGCTCTCAGTGCATCTGTGGATGTGCATGTGAGCGTATGTGAGCACCATATTGCATATGAGTGCTGACCCCCACAGCAGCTGTGCTTTCCCCCTCATCAGTATTCCGGGTGAAAAGGGGGCTGTAGCGCAAAATGAAAAAGAAAAGGCAACAAGCCTCTGGAAGTGTTCTCTCCCTTAATTGAAGTTCCCCTTTATCCAGACGCTGCACAATGTGTGCTTATGTCCCCACAATGTGTCTCCCCTGTCCGGCCCCTCCATCCTCTTAATTGGGTCTTTCAGTCTCCTAATTAACTCTGTCAATGCAGAATGAGACGAGCCAACATGGGACAAGTGCTCCTCTATTGATCAGTATGTGAAGCAGTTAACTTATCCATCTGTCTACATTGCCACGGTGTGAAATTTCAGAGACAAATAATGTGTTTTGAATACGTTTTATAAAAATCTGCCAGTAAGAATATTTGTTTTCAGTGCAATCATTTCCAACTTTCTGATAATTCTAGTAATGTAGCATGCCTATTCTTTCTTGTAACAAGACTCATATGCTTGTTTTTGCACCACATAATGAGTTTTAACCTCACAACACTAGCGTCATATTACACAACACACCATAAAAATGCATGCTAACCACCTATTAACTATGTAGTAACATAGTGATGCCCAACACTCACTTAACAAGAAGAAGCTCAGCTTAAAGCACATAATTACTATTTTTATCTAACCGAAACACAATTCCAACACTAAGCGACTAAAGCAGAAGTTTTTTAGAGGTAGGGCTTTTTCATTCTGGAATATTTATGCTTTGGTCAAAGCACATATTACTCTGACCCAGTGAGATACTGATGCTTACACCTCTGCAGAATGTTTCTAAGGCCAGTTATTCATAGGTTAAGGACTCAATAAATGAAAAAAATGTATTGAGGTTTTATAGATTTAACTACCCCACTCTAAATAAAACTTTCACCTGGACCCACTCCAACAAAATAATAAAAATCCTGCAATATGAAAATGTGCCATATTGCAATGGCATACTTTTTTGATTTTTTGTCATGCTGAAAACACTTCTGTATTTAAACTTTTGAATACAGGAGCTTGTTTCTACTTTTACTTTAAAATAAAAGATTTCAGTCCTGCCACTGCTTCCGCATTAAATGACTCTTTTCTCTCCCAGTGGTTCATTTTCCGAGTTACTTGTGTGCAACATTATGACTCAAAGCAGAGCTGCCACTGCTGGTTAGCGTCTGCTAAAGAGCACCATAATGACAGCAGTGGCTGACCATAATGGCACACAGAAGACCTGCCCATATTGCATGATTTAAGAAGCATATCCATTACACATCAACCCCCCCCACACACACACACACTTCAGACTGCTGATGCCTCACCGTGGGTTAACACCATCTGGTGCCAATCAGGAAACACCAGCTTTGCACAAGTCAGTGTCTCTAATCATCTACCTTGAGCAAAGGGAAGCAGATCCCCACTAATCTCCACAATGTGTTCCGCTTCCCATTCCCACCTGTGCCCAAATAAAGGGGGGCCTTGTGGGAGGACCCGGGGTCTCTGTGTCAAGGGACCAGGGACCAGGTGACGCTGCCACGCCAGTCCCCACGACAGAAGCTCTGCTGCTTGGTTTGGCTGGCAGCTGCCTCCCCCCACTGAGACATCCCACAGCTGACAATCCCCTAGTAGTGACAGGGGCTCTTTCAGTGTCAATAGCCTCATATATTAGAGCTAACCGCCTTTGTGGCGAGAGAGGGTGTCAGGCCTTTTGGCCCAACAGCGCTTGTTACCATGATGAAATGTAGATTGAATAGAGGGGGTCTGTGTCCCAGGCACGAGAGCTTGGACTCCCCCGGCCTTTGTGTCCCACGCATGGCTATTGTTCAAACCTATTCAGGGCTCTCAGGAGGAGGAGGAGGTCTGGTAGGAGGGAGGTGGGTGAGAATGAGTTACATCTCTTCATTTCTCCCCTGATCGCCAGCTCATCTGTCAGCCGTGGGAGGATAAGCATGTATTTTACACGCTTGATTTGTTGCTAAGTGAAGGCCAGCCATTGTCGGCTTGTTTGACTAAATCATGTTCATGGCAATCAGTGTATAATAGTATAGTACAATAGCATCGTAGTACTTAAGTGGACTAATCATTATAAAGAATCAGCTAGCACTTGATATTTTTTAACACAAATAAAACAAAATCTTATCGCAAATATGTGTTGATAACATGGACGTTATGGAAAATATGTGAATATGATGTCCTCTGCTTTAATTCTGCCCCTTTGTGTGTGTGCTTATATCCATGATCTTATGAGACAGAGACAAATCACTGGCCTAGAGCTAAGGACATGGCTATGTCCCTCGCCTGCGTCAGACAAAAGTGACGCGCCTTCCTGGCGCCTGTGTCGTCCTTTCATCTCCTACACCCTGTTGAGGTGAAGATGGATGGTCCCCTGGCTCAAGAACACCACATTCAGCCTCTGTGTTGGCATATTGTCTCGTCCTTCTGTCCCTCTTTAGCTCTTTAGAGGTTCTGTCCAAAGCTGGTTAGCAACCAATGACACCCTTCCCTAAATATCCATTTTTGCACTGCTCTCAAGCACCAATAAAAGCCCTTCTGTTACTTTAACAATGTTGCTGTATTTCTTTTTTCTTTTCAGCTTCTGCATGTTTTTGAAAAAGAAAACCCTCCAGCAATGTTGTATAGCTGCCTTGTCGAAAGAAGTATCTGGCAGAAATAGTTTGTTTTTACAATATTATGACAAATTGAAAATGCAAATACCTCCAGAGATGATAATACCAATAAATAAAAGACTGCATTCATGGAAAGAAGAAGGCAAACAAGAGCTTTTTTTTTATAACAAATTTTTAATTTAGGAAAATAGAAATCCTGCACAATCGGACACACCAGTTTCATTTCTGACAATGTTTCATCACCACTGATATCAGATAAATTACAGTATTTGCGACTGATAAAATCCCTAGTGCATTTAGAATATTTCTGTATAAATGATGCAAATGAGAAAGTTGATAAAAAAAAAAAAAACATAAAAAAAAACAATAGCAGCAGTTTGCATGGCAGAAGATATATATACAATATGTACAAGATTTGGCACCAGCAGTCATTTTAGCAGTCTCTTCAACAATCTTCAGAGGTCACTTGCTGCTCACTTGCTCATGGACAGGCTGTGTAATGTAGAGGTAGTGGTTGGCAAAGGCTGGCAGAGTGAGCAAGGGCAGGGCATGCCGGGAAAGTGCATGTAGGAGCTGCTCAGGTGGAGCGGGTCCTTAAGAAGGCCCTGGACCGGGGCATGAAAACCCAAGAAGCTGGCAGATGGAGGCGAGTGTGGGGCCGGGGTTGCGGCTGTAGAACTGGAGTGATGCTGCAGAGCTGAAGGCGTGCTGCCCACCAGAGAGTGCAGAGACTGGGCAAGGGGATGCAGAGAGAGGTGGGCTGTGGGGGCCACAGGGGTGATAGCTGGGCGGGCAGCGGTGCGGCTCGCGATGCCAGCGCTTCCTCCGTAAACATCCCCAACCAGCTTCTTCATCTCCTCCAAGGAGCTGGACAGCATCAGGATGTAGTTGCGAGCCAGCAGCAGGGTGGAGATCTTGGACAGCTTGCGGACTGAAGGCCCCTGAGCGTAGGGCATGACTTCTCTCAGGCCATCCATCGCCTGGTTCAGATCATGCATCCTTTTCCTCTCCCGGCTGTTGACTTTCAGTCTCAGGTCTTGCCCCTCTTCCTTGTTGATCTCAGACCTGGTGCTGGTCTTACCGCCCAAGCTGCGGCACTCCGCCCTGGTCTGGCCGGCCTCGATATCGGCTCCGTCTTCTCGGCAGTATGTCTGGAACATCTTGTTGGAGAAGAAGCTCCCAGCGGAGTCATCCACAATCAGGTCTGGGGATGAAGCGCGGCTTCCGGTGGAGCCAGAGTCAGAATCCATCTTGGATGAAACGGAGGAAAGTTGAAAAAATGGTCCAAAAAAGTTTTCAACGGAAGCTTCCTAGCTCTTCTCTTCAGCGTCACCACAGTCACTAACAGTTTGTGCTTCTCAGGCTGGTGATCCACAGGAGTGTGTCTGTCTAAACTGTCACCCTCCAGGCCCACTGGGGTGCATTTATATGGCTGGCCGAACAAAGGAACAATAAAGCCGCATAATGAGACACTTAGAGCCACGGCCAATTGCAGAAGGGACACACTCTCAACCCCCCCAACTCCACCCTCACCCTCACCCTCCCACACCTCCTTCTTGCAGCCCCCACTTCACCTTCCCACACCCACATTTAACTCCCCCCAACCCTGATGAACACCCTAGACATTAAAAAAAAACAGGGGCATGTTCACATATTGTGTTAAGCTGCACAACCAATTCAGTTTCATGAATGAATAAACTGAATTTTAAAAAGCGACCCACTTTTTCACACTGTTTTGCTTTGTTTATGTTTGGTGGACCCTGCCACTTATCCAGTGTTGTGGTGACCTAATTTTTCTCTGAGAACAGCTTGTTAATTCTGTTATGGAAAAGGTCCGCATTTCTGAGTTTGTGTTATTACTTCATTGATATTCTAAATATAAAAATTCTTACTTTTAATTTTCTTCTCTAAAACTACATAGTGCCCTTTAACTAGAACTTCTATTAAAGATATTAGTGCATGTGTGAACATCAGTGAAAATGTCCAATTAAGTAAGTTGTACTTTTAAATTGGATTTTATTCAAACAAGGTTAATGTATTAATCCTGATATGAAATCAAAAGAAATGTTTCGGTCCCTCAAACGGCACCAGTATAGTCCTTTACTCAGCACATACATACACTTAAAGTGAAATAAAAGTGAGAGCGTGAACCACAGGCCCCTGCTCCATGACGCTAGATATATGGTGCCTTCAGGGCCTTATTTACATATGGTATCCATGAGACACGTCGGAGAAAGGTATGAAGCACCATATGAGGTGCTTAAACATATAAAGAGCGCCGTTAATGGCAGACTAGATACAATTCAACCAGGAGCTCGAGACAAAAGAGGTCAGATAAATTTGACTTGGCTCCCAGTCTGTGAAATCACATCACTATCACTGTCAGGGGGTCCTTCAGTTTCAGGAGGTAGTTAAAGTGGTACTAAAGAGTGGGCACAGTGTTGTCTTCCTCTAATTCAACTGTAAAGCTACTAGCTCTTTCTCAGGTCTTTTCCACATTTAGTTTTTTCTCTTGATATGAGGTGGTATGAGGCAAACTTATCCAAGACAGAGGAGTGTGAATTCCCGCCAGGTTTAATGTCCAGCATGTATCTGTTGATCTAATCTGGTGTTTGGATCAAGCTGACTTTTCAGCATTTTTCTGTGTAAATGGATTCCTGCACTTGGCTCAGGAATTTCCTGCCGCCTTCTGCCAACTAAAGCCCTCAAGTGAAGCAGAGCTACAGGGCTTGTAGTTTGAAAATACAGCAATACTCTGATTATTTACTACAGCATTCGGGGTCGCAAAGCAGATTTGCAAAATGTCTTAGATGCAGCATTGATTTTTGCCTGGAGCCTAATAATTGCACATTGATTATGCAAGGTTTTATTCAGTTCAAATGGACAGAAACATTTTAGAGGTGTCATGGCTGGAATGTGCTGCATTTCCATAATCTGTCGGCTCATGGGAGAAACAATTTGCTTTTCTCCTCTCGGCGCGCAGGAAGGTTTATATTTACCCATCAGCTGCAGCTGTGGGCGCCTTTGAGCAGCTTTATGATTTTTCAAGAAACTGGTCATCCTTGGAGTGGAATTTACCGCTACCGCTAACTTTTAGTACATAAGTGTGTGTATTTGCATATTTGTGAGGTTTAGGCTGCCGCGGTCCCCAAAAAACATTCATTCCTGGCAATATCTGGCAGTACCATCAGTTCAACTTTAGAAATGTGAGCCAAAAGATTATCTATGCTCAGAATATTTGTGGAACTCTTTTTTTCAGTAAAGGCGCATTTACATTTTTTGACTTTGAAGTATTCCAAAAGTATCCAGGTTAGGTTACATATTTCTTTAATACAATGGATTTCATTAAGTTTTATGAAAACTTGCATGTAATTTGTTTTAAAGTAACTTACCCAACCCTCTAATACAAAAACATTAGTAACATCCCTTCCTTAAACTATTAGCAAAATATCATGAAGGTATGAATGACCACAAATGCACACTTTTTAGTGTAAATAACAGCAAATTCTAAATTATTTCTTTCAGCCTCATTTTCCAAATCACTTTTATTACTGAGTAATTATGAATAACCCAATTTTAAAGTCGTCATTTGAGCTCATCAAACAATTGAAAACAATCCAGTTCCTTATTTAAAAATCCAAAATGCATGCTTTATGAGGACAACCATGCTGTACCTTCTAAATCTCCATATAATTAGAGGGAGAGGAAGGATGATTCATTTGTATCAACTGTGTCCATTTCCACAAAATATCTCTTTTTTGCCTCTAGTGCCACTTTTATTTGCCACTTTTATTTGGCCTCTGATGTTTTTCTTATAAACCTTCTTTTTGGAATTGTAAATAAGTTTTGCATATGTATTGTATAAAATCAATCAAATCAATTATTTGTTGACACAGACCCTTATTTATGATTTTTTTTCAAGAAATGATATAATATAGTCATAATAGAACATAGCAAAAAAAAACATTCAAACAATGAAGAAACAGATTGAACATAAAAAAACTAGAAAAATTGAAATGCATGATTACATAAATATCAGTTCACAGGACTTGTGAACTGACTGATAACTGATACATTTGAGTCAAATGATATAATGATATATCAAAAAGGAAACCATGACCAGGTACCGTAAATACACATAAACCGTTCACAACAAATGTTCATCATCCCTGTCTAGTGAAAACCACATATCTCCAAATGTGGCGTTTTTGAATTTAATTTGATAAGAGCTTAGGAAGGGTGCTCCGTTATGAGTTGAGACAGTTCTCCTATTTCACAAGCAAAACAAACCATTCACAAAGTTATTGAATTATCTGAAAAAATGCATTGCCATAAAGCCGAAAACACAGCTGTTTTTCTTATAGTAGCTCATGAAAAGTTGACATTCTGGAGATCAGTGGTTTTGACTGGACAGCAACAATATCATATTAGTGTCTTAATCATTTTAACCTTGATGGACTGACTCATAGTGACACAGTATTCTGTTTATGTGTTCTCCAACTAGGAAAACTTTCTCAACACTGCCCCACATGAATCCACAGAAAGTTAGGACTGGAAATCAAGAGGGCCCTCAGGACCCCCCACCACAGCTCCATCAGGGGGCCCTGCAGGGTGCTTTGGCTCTGCCAACGTTCAGTGATATTATAATTGGGAAACCTTGAGAGCCAACATGGGCCATTTATTTGGAGCATATGGATTTTCCCATCGTTAGGCTCAGAGCCAACATGGCTGCTGGACTCTCCACTGCTAATTGGGCCAGATCCTAATTAACTATGTTGGACACGGTGATCCGGATTTCATTCTTTCTAAGTCTTTCACATCTTCAAATGGCTGGTTCTGTGCCACAGCTTTCACTGTGCTCTACACCTTCCAAAGACCAAAAAACAGTCAATAATGTTCCTTTAAGTGTCTTAATAAATTGTCTGTAAATTGAGGGGAAACATGTCGCGGCTTCTCATTAACTGTACATGATGTTAGATTAGTGAGACTGCCAGTCGTATTAACTGGACCCAGAAACAGCTAACAGCAGTTGTGTATTAGTAAAAGCACAACTACAAAGAACACATATATGGATCACTGTGAGGGTCTCTGGCTGATTAAAAGAGTGTAATCACTCCCCCTCTGACTGCATTATTGTATGCATGAGCCAGATGAATCCCATTCTCCTGCTCATCCTTGTTCTTATTCATGTGTTTACACAGGCAACGGGCCACACAGAGAGACACAAGCATCCCTGAGCTTTGTGTTTTACAAATGAAAGCGTAGCCACCCTCCATGTTTCCACATAATCCTTCAATTTTTAACCCTGCATTAGATGTTTGACTTTCTTCTCTGGATGCCACCTTTCGGGACCCTTCACCCAATTCAAGCGCTCTGTCACAGTCTCTTTCTCAGACCCCCTTTCTGCTCATTGGGTACACTCCAGTGAAAGTGCTCAGGTGACCAGAAAATCAGGGTATTATCACAGGCATATGCTTGTAGCAACACAGGATCAGTCTAGATTAGGTCCTATCATGGCTCAATAAAGCACTAAGCTGAAGAGCAAACCTGTGCTGTGTACCGTACGGCTTCCCTCTCTCTCTGCTGGTCATTGTTTAACAGGATCAGTGGCTGGATCTTCACACACACATACACACACACACACACACACACACAAACACACAAACACACACACAATAGGCTTTAATCTGGGCATGTGGTCAGGACTAGATCCCATAGAGCAGCCTTTGTTTACCACCGTTTTTGTCAATGTCGCTTGGATATCAGGGCGCTGAGATCAAGATCACAGCAGGAGTAGCGATCAGCGGGAGCAGATATGTGGAATCGGTCTGGTTTGCTTCATCTACGGATCTAAACATTTCCCTCTGAGTACCAATGTCTGGGGAGAGAGATATAAAATTGTTTCACAAAGTGTCTGAACGGGCCGACAAGTGTTTCAGAGAACAGGGAGTGCTGCCCTTTGTTATCTCTCACCGCTGGGACAAACTGCTCGGTGATTTATTCATTTACACTGCCTGAAACAATTGCATTATCTCGGTCCACAACAAAAAAGACACAAAGGCACTATGAATATCCCCTAGGATGTTTATGAGTCACTAAAGAGTCCAATAACTTTCCCCTTCATCTTTAAGCGGCTGCGGAGGGTCGCATGCTGTGGAGGGCTCCAGGGCGTGGGGAGTCAGGAGGGGGATCCAGGTCCAGGGAGAGATGCTGATTATGGGAAGGATGAAAGGAACTGAATGGGACTTGGTCAGCAGGCCGTCTCATACACTGGCCTGCTCCATGCTGCTAGAACTTCATAAATTACCCCACAATTACCCCGGGGGGATGCTGCGGGAGGAAAGACAGGCAAGAGGGGGAGATAGTGAAAGGGGAAAGAGGAGAACCGGTTGCCAAGCAGACCGTCATCAGGAGGTGTAGGGCCCAGGTCCAGATGTTGGCCCTGTTGAGACCCAGATGACGGCCGTCTCCTTCAAACAGTCACCATCTAATGAGAAAGATTCACATCTTCAACTGACACTATGTGAATACTTTTTTATTTGTATGACCATGTATGACTGGAGTAAAAGTCTTAAATTATCTGTGCAAAAAGTTTTTTTCCAGGCCATCAATGTACTTTAGTGTCAAAAGTACAAGTTAAAAACATTTTTATTTACATACTGTGTTATATGTTATATTATGGGTCGACTGATTTTCAGCCTGGCCAATTATCAGATCTGATATTCAGTATTTTTCTATTCTTTGGATCAAATGGTTATAAATGACAAAGAGACAAATAATTTCTTAATGTTAATGGGTGGGTGGTTGCATAAGAAAAAGCACTTGTGAAAGCCTTTTGCATTCAGTGTCCACGTACCTGCTGCTTTAAAGGGTGGATTCAGTCAAATTCGGCAGAAACGTTTCCATTCATGCACAAAGTTTTGGCATTGTTTGTCGCCAAATCTGGAGATATCTGTCTCTGAAATTTCCCCCAAATCACAGATAAAATGACCATAAACAAAAAGTCAGTACCATTGAAACAGAGTCAGACTTCTTTACAGTGTCATGTGTTAGTCCAGATAATCCACAGGACATGCTGTCTACAGTTTGTTATGAACTTTTAAGAGCAAAGTTTCTGAAAAGATACGTGGATGTTTAACTTTCTTAAACATAAATAAAGTTCACCGGAATAATACTGGTGCAAATACAGCTAATTAAACAATAAACATCTGCATGGATGGATACCACATGAGGTAAGTAACATGATATGTTGGGTTTTTTAAAGGTAATTTGGGTGAAATTACCCTTTTAACTAATCTTATCTATTGTAGCTTGTTTAATGAATAAAGAGTACAATGATATGGATTTATTTGTATTACAAGGAAAGCACTGTATAAGGAAACCTTTATGAGTCCGTATCATTATGATCAGGAAAAGGATCAAAACAGTTACTTGGGAAATCATTATCAATCAAAACATCACACACACAGGCCTTCAAGCCCATACAGATGCACACACTTTTACACAACACACCCACAAAGTGTATCTGTTCAGCATTGTGCTGGCCACACTTCTGAACAGTTGGCCGCTCACTGGTGCATGGGGGCGGCTTTGTGTCGGCGGTCTGCGGGCTTCTGCCGCTCTATGCCCCCCCTCTGTCTCCTCCATCCCCCTCGTCTCTCTGTCACCCAGTCTGATAAAACAGGAGACCTGCTCGCCCAATAATCTCCCTCCCCGAAGCCCAGGCACGACTTCTGCCTTTCATCAGCACCATTGTTTCAGTCTGTTACCTCCGCATGTGCTCCTTCACCACGGCAACTCGCACACACACACACCCTCCCTCCTCCCTGTCCCATCTGTGGATAGGCCTGCCATGTGTCTATTCACAAGGGTGCCAGCGGCAACGCCACTGTATGTGGATGGTACATGATGCTGTCCTTTTGTATGGGGCTCAGGCCTCAGCTACTTACCGCTGACCCCAGGGTCACTGCGCACAATAACAGGAGTGTTGGTGGCCACTGGCTATCCTCATTGGGCCGTGATTGACGAGCTGATCAATGGTCAGTGTGAGTGTGTGTGCGCCCACTTGCGTTTGCTTTCTATACCGTCTCCGCAGGCCCATTGAAGCTTTCCGTTTTTCAAGTAATGGTCCATTGAGGGCATCAGACTAGTTAGTGACACGCAATTGACTTCTTTCGCTTTTAGCTCATGTAATGAAATGAGTAACTGCAATTTAGCTCAATGGGCACATGCCTCGTCTGGACATTCGCAAAGTGTGGAAGTCACAAGAGTTTAATATGTAATGGCTCTCATATTCTGTTTTTATCATTTTTGCATCTTTTGTTTCCTTGTAATTTGCCGCTTGTGTGCAAAAATCTGAAAAAAAATCATGCTCTTTTTTCACGTCTCACACACACTCACACACACACACACACACATTGACTCCACAATCCACCCAAAGGGCTCAGATGGGCGATTATGGACGCACATTAAACCTTAATTCACATACGGCTGGATCTGAATGCTGATGAGGAGATCTGCTACTCTGGCACATTATCCTCCAGTGTCCAACGTGGCTGAAACATAGACGGGCCTCCCTGCACATCTGCAACTGTGTCCCACAGGGGCGACGGATGAGGGAAAACACACACTCATACCCACATCTGAAGCACAAACTCAAAGTGGCCATGTTTTTCTTCTCTAGTTTGCTGACAACAACCAGGCCATGACCCTGTAGTTATATAAACCTCCTGTTGTTTAACTTGTGAGGTAAGAAAGGGGACAGTGCTCTTGATATGAGATATGAGACATGATAGGGTTGAATATTTAAGAGTCACGTTTAAACAAAGCAGCCACAAGATATTGTAGATAGAATAGATATTTTAATGTTAAAGCAAAGCTGTAATTAATAACGTCAACAGTCACTCCCATTAGAGTTATACTGATTGTGTTTGTTGTACCTGGGTTTTCTAACTATGTCAAAACGTGTGCTGGGGGAAAATGAAATGCACCAATCAAGAGAAAGCCGAATTACCCAATAAACATTTAATTGATGATGACTGAGCAGATAATTTCAGTTAAATCATAATTTTATAGCACTTGTTTAACAGCGTGCTCCTTGACTTTAACAGAGATGAATGTCTATAACAACAATAATTCCAAATTAGACTCCCAATGAAACTTTTGTTTAAAAGTGATCTCAAGGCTTCAAGAAACTGACATTCCAATTTGACATTGTTTTTCTATACAAACAGTATAAAGACATTTTATATTTCTTTCAGTTATATTTTTGTAGTTTTCCCCATATGATTCAGTTGTACAGTAGGTGGAGGCTGCAACACTGTTTTGCTGTGAAGCTCCAGGATTGTTTTGTGGAAATTTCACCTGACTTTCCGATGGGGTGGGGGTCAGTAGATAATGGCAGATGTGGCTTATGTGGCCTCCTGCTGTAAGCTTCAAGCAGAGATGTCATGAAGGCTAGAGGTCGGGAAAATTCACACCACACCCACATATGCCCATTTGAACATTGTAAGAGTTGTTGGTCACTTGAATTGCTTTCTCTCTCTTAATGTTTGCAATGTACAGATACCTTTACAACATAAGAAATTGAGGACAAAATCCAGTCCTCTGGCAAAAATGTGCCAGCAGTCTGATTTAATCTAATCAAATTGATATCTTTCTGCCTTTTCAGTGTAATATCCCCTCTTTGTTGCTATCCTTCAACTGCAGCTCAGCCAGGAACCACTGTGCAAAGAAACAAGAGGACACTTTGCGATAAAATGAAAGACATATGACTTTGAAAGATATCCACTTGATCTGATGAAATCTTAATTGTAATTCAAGCTTTTTGCCTGACTTTGGAATAAAACTTTCCCCAGAAAGAGGATTTTACCATTGGAATTCCGTTAGAAAGGGGTCTGTAATGTAAATGTATTTACATAGCACTGTTCAAACAAAGATTTAATTAAAAGTGATTTGCTGAAGATTATAAAGAGTATGAATATATGTTTTACTTTCTTTATAACTGTCGGACCGTGCCACCTCTCTAGTTTCAAACAGTGTTATGGGGGCTGTATTTTCCTCTGAGAACAGCTTGTTTGTTCAGTTGTGTAAAAAATAAATATTTCTCAGTTTGTATTATTATCCCATTAATATTGTTCCTATTCAATACTGAGCTTGAATTTCTTCTCCAAAGTTACACAGTGAGGGTAATGTATTAGATTATTATCTTCGTAAATAACAGATACATTTCATTATATTCAGTACATCACTGCATCAGGATAAGGTGGTATACTGGTTTAACAACAGACAGGGCCTCAAGTACAAGTACTGAATCCAGCACTGTGTAGCAGTCCTCACTGGGAAATTATGTTATCTAAACCTATTACAAGTTCTTCAAAAAAAAGATTTGTCTCAAATGACCCTCACATTTTTGTGAAGGAGAAAGACATCTCTGCCATTTCTATAGGAATCTCCCCTCAGAGCAAAGAACATCCATCCTGTTGGCCAGATGCCACAGATGCTGCAGTCTTATGGCTGTGTGGCCTCTCCATGGCATGAAGGCCCGGTGTAGCTTTACAGCACCTTTGTTATTGATATCATTCTTTGTCTCACTTTTCCTGTCTCAGAGAGGCACAGGCCTCTAAGTTTGGCCCAACAGGCCCTGCCCTGCTGAGTTCAGTATTAAATATCAATACATGTTTACGAGGGCCCGTAAATACTTGATACAGAGGAGAAGCTGTGAAAGAGAGAGCGCATATCTCCCATGCGGATGAGGGCGGAAAGTGGGGCAACGGAGAAGAGAAGAGAGGAATAAATGTTTACAGATAAGGAAAGAGCCCTTAAAGGTGCTCTATGTAGTTTTGGGAAAGACATTTTAACCAGAAGAGAAAGATCTTCATTGACTGATCTGGTGATTTTTTTATGCCAAAACCAACTAGATAAACAAACACTCTTTGTTTACTCAGTGTATTCAGGCATGAAAACAAACTGACCTTAAAGGACAACACAATTTCACACTTATATGTGGCGGACCCTGCCACCTTTCTAGATTCAAACAGTGTTCTGGGGACCCTCTTTTCCTCTGAGAGCAGCTTGTTTATTCAGTGGAAAATATAAATATCTCTGAGTTTGTAATATTACCTCATTAATATTGTAGATATTACAATCCTGAGTTTGAATTTCTTTTCCAAAACTACATGGTGCCCTTTTAAAGGTATCATTAGGTACATTTAGTACATATTCCACTCAAATACATCTCAATTTTCATCAATTATTTAATCACCATTAAATAATGATTTTGTGAATGTATGTTTACCAACATGGCACTGGCATCACTTTAAGTTTTTCATTCTACGTCACTTTCCAAGTAGTCCAATATTCATGATGAGTTAATTCCTAAAAGGATTTAAGTATGCAGTGTGGACTTAAAGGCAGAGTACGCAGCGCTTAAACAAAAGGTCCTGTAAAAATACAGCTCTAGTGACTGTGTGGCAGTATATTTGGGGGACAGTGGGCAGGAGGGGGTGAGCCCCAGCACCGGCCTTTAAAAGATTAACCCTGAGCCCACAAAGGCACAGGGGGCTGTGGGGCCAGGCAGGGGCGTGAGTGGGCCGCTCGCTGGTTAAACATTGGCCGTCTTGGATCTCCTGTCATTGTCTAGTTAGGAGCTGTACCCGGGCCCCCGTTAGCAGGGCAGACACATATCTTGGCAGCCGGAGTGAGCCAGTACAAAAGCTGTCGGTGTCTGAAAGGCAGGGATGGAGATGTATGGGTCCAGGGTGGGGTACTCGCCACGTGGGGCCCATGGTCGTAAAGCCCAAAGCAGGACACACTGGACAGCACTGCCCCCCTCAATCCTCTTCTTTCTGCGTGTTTCTTTGCTCTGACAGTGATAAACGGGACACGCAGCCCTCGAAAACAACAAACAGACACTGCCTCATTTCCCCAATGTGGGCGAGGGCAGGCATAAAGGAGGTGCCATCCCATTAGAGCCTGGGCTCAATGCTGCTGAAGCTGAGGCAAAGGGCAGGGACAGAGGGCCGCTCGATGAGGGACCCCCAACCAAGAGGGGGACCGCTCTGCTGTTTTGTTTTCTCCAAAAAAGTGTCATAAAAAACTCTCCTTAATTGGTGCTCCATAAAATTAGCATCTCTAAGCTGATTAGATTTCCTCTCTCCTCAGCGACTATTGTGTCTCTCAGTGACCCCATCCCTGCCATTCACTTTCAGCCCTTTCACAACTTTATTGGGCATCAGAGAAAGAGGAAACCCATGTAAGATTGTGCCCTTTGCCCTCCGCTTCTCCTCCTCCAATTCAAGTTAACAAAGTTGGTCCCTTTGGAACAATCTCCTTCTTCTCCCCCTGAAAAGTCAACTCATGATAATACATTGAATGCTGTTATGTTAAACTGGCCGGAGGTGATGCCTTCACTTTCTGGCATAGAATGTGTGCAACACACTAAGTGAAAGCTATTGTGGGTTTGTTTTATTTATGGTGTAAGACACATGCCTTTTTGTATTCCGCTCAGCCTGACTACAGCAGGACTATCAGGAGCATGTAGGCCAGAGTGAGCAATTGGAAATGTGTCTGAAACAGATCAGCCACACTTCCTGAGCGTGGAGCCATCGCTTGCAAAAAAAAATCTAGATTCCGGAAAAAAGTTTTTTTTTCACTCAGCAAATAGACATGTCAGAGCAGCATAGACTGAAATATAATCCCATTAACTCTGAATGGCAAGTCTATCACTGTGTTGCATAATGTGTCTCACACTGCATGGATAATTGCCATCTCAGTGGAAATGGTGGTGAGATAAAGGGATTTGTGATGCCCTGACATCTTTATGGATGGAGTGATACGGTTGGTGGGACCGTACGTTCCCCTAGAAAAGAGTTTGTGACATCGACTCTCAAGGATGGATCGAATTTTACATTTTGTTTAATATGAAAATAAGGTATAAATTCAAAAGAACATTATTGACTGATTTTTTTTATGAATAGGCAAACTAAATAAACAAGCTGTCTTTGTGCTCGTGACTGAAGAAACAACCTGTCCTTCAAGGACAACACAATTTAATTTTGTTTTACTTTGTTCATAATTTGGCAGACCCTGCCACCTTTCTAGCTTCAAACAGTGTTCTGGGGACCTTATTTTATTAAAAAAATATTTCCAAGATTGTATCATTACCTCTTTTCAATTCACAGTGCAGCTTCAAGGCAGGAAATTTGATGATCAGCAGTCAGTTCATATCTTATTGAAGGATTGCTTAAAAACGCAGTATTTGGTCAATGTTAAGGATGAGTTATATTACTGGTGGTTTCATTTCTGACATCACAATAACCCAGAAAAAGTATTTTGATTTTAAGGAGATTTCAGATTTGTTGCGAACTCTGAAACATAGTCAATAATTAAATTATATATTTTTTATTTTATATGAATAGTTTCTTTTCTGGATTTCATCAATCATAGGAAACACCCGTGGGTTTATCAAGGTCAGATTTCATTGCCAAAATGAATTCTATTACAAGAGTCAGGTAGCTCAGAGTGTGAGCAGTGGGAAACACACATGGGGCTATTAGAGAGGGAGGCGGGGCGTCATTGATATGTGCATATCGCGGGGAAAGTGAGGGCTAAAGAGTGGGAACGTACCCCAACATTGTGATGCAAAGGGCACGGGAGGGTTAAACCAGGTTCTGCTCGGCCCCCTGACCCGCCATCCCTTTGATGCCACAGCCTCCAGGACATGGGCCTCCAAGGGGGCTCAGTGTGGCGCAGCCCTAGGACCGGACCAAAGCCCCGGAGCCAGCGGGATTCGGGGACTGGCCTTTGTCCCCAGAGAAAATGTACGTGGCTTTGGGTGGGGCTGGGGGAAAGGTCACATACAGGGAGCATGGGGAGAGAGGGGTGAGATAAAAACAAACAGACTGGGGGAGACACATAAGATCACTTTGTCAGACACACCGCTTGGTTACATGACGCATGAACATTTACTTGCCCTAAGGCAGGGGTTCTTAACCTTTTCGACCTTAAGGCCCAATTTTTTCAGTGCAGAGTGGCCCGGGGCCCATTAAATATTAACACTGTATATGCAGTGGGGAAGCTAGTTTGCAAGCGTAGCATGTAAAACTACATGTAGTTCAGCCTGGCTGTAGTTTTAACAAAGTGCATTTCTACTCCTGGAGAAATGTGGTTTGTAAAACTACTGCTAAAAAAAGTAGCTTTAGCAACTACTTATACTCATTATACTAATTTAAATCAGCGTTAAATAAATCAACATATGATGTATATGAAACAAAATATGATAGCCTACAAAAAATTCACATACAAATATGCCTCTCAACTCAAGTTTTATTTTTTAAAGAACAAAAGCTGACATTTTTGGTCACACAGGAACTTCAGAGGCACTAACACTGAGGCACTAGAACTAGATGTCACATGAGCAGTCTCTCAAAGTTTTTATCAGACAGCCAGATCCATTTGGCACACAAAATTACCCAAAAAGTAGTTGAATTACTTGACGCAGCACAAAATATGAATGTAGTTTAACTACCAGCAAGTTACAGCAAATTGTAGTTAAGCTGTGTAGTTCAACTACATGTAGTTTAAGTCTCCCCAACACTGCATATAGGTTTAATTGATCTCACTCTTGGTTTGATTTGTATTCAATAATAAGTCAAATCCACTTACAGTTTAACATGGTAATACGTTAATAAAGGTGAATAAATAATACAGTTACGTGATTATACGTGATAACCACAAAGATTTTTTATGAACTTCTGTCAACATATTGTGGGCATGGGCAGAAGAAAGTTTCACAGAACAGTTTCTTAATTTTAAAAAGGGTCCTGAATCGTCAACGCAGTAACATACAGTGACCACAGTTTAACTCACCAGTTTACCAGTTTAAGGCTGGTATGTAACACTGTTACTGTGATGATAAATGACTTAAATATTGAATCTGTGTCTATAATAACCACACCCTGACATGTAAATGTGACATCTGTCTTGATTCATTTAATTTAACTTAAAATATGGACAACTGACTGCATAATATATGAATCAGAAACAGAAATGATTTACAGCAGCTCCCATTCAAAGTCAAGAATATGCAGAAAAATAGTAGTAGTAGTCATAATAATAATAATAATAAACTATATATGCTGCATATTTATAATAGAAGCCTACTGCAACTGTACTTTTTTTCACCGTTTAACATTATTTTATACATTATCATTTTTTATAATGTTCTGTCATGGAGTACATCACTTCACTGCTAACATGTCAGGATGTGGTTATTATAGACATATTCAATATTTAACTGTCATGTATCATCACAGTAACAGCGTTACATACATTAGCAGCTGTAAACACATAAAAACATTATAAAACACATCATGTGGTCCCCTTTAAACGCTGGGTGGAGGTGTATATTTGGGTAAATAACCGCCAATGCAGAGCCTAATTTATTTTGAAAAAACATCAAGGAAGAAGACGTGACCACTGACACTGCACGTTTTTCGTCTTCGCCTTTTTCACGTGTTGTGCCCAGAAGGATGCCAGAGAATTCACAGAGAAGCTGGCCAAGTTTGTGACATTTTCATCCCGGAGTTTTGTGAGGAGGGAATTAAACGCCTGTCCCAAATAAACGCCTGGTCTGTTAAGTGGTTGAAACAAATAAACGGGCTATTAATTGGTATTTTACGTTTGTTCCCGCATCATCAGCACGAGCTGAACAATAAATCTAACCCAGCAAGAAAGGCGGGACTTAAGGCAGAACAGCCAATCATCAGCCAGTCAGTCCCAAAGCCGGTGTCATGTTTGAAGCAGCAACAGGAGAGGGAGGAGAGAGGAGGCAGCTGCAGCGAGCGCAGATACAGAGCGGCCAGAGAAACTGAGCGACTGTAGTGAGGCGTTTGTGCAAAACTGCGGATAAACGGCAGAAAAAGTGAGGGTGTTGAACCCTCTCACCGGGAAAAGTGTGGGTGTTGAAACACCGACACCTCCCACGGGTGCGAGTCGCACCGTGCGACGCCCCTGGCTACAGGTGAGCAGCAAGCTGAATGTCTTCTGTTCTTCTGTGAGCTTCTTAAACAACTTACTGACGCATTACCGCCACCGTGTGGTCGGAAGCTGCATTGTAACTGAGCGTCTCGTGGATAACAGCTTTTCTCTGGTGTTTTCAGTTGATAACCTATGCAGTCCCGCGGCCCTCGCGGCCCACAGGTGCAAAACTGAAAGTTTTTGGCGGCCCTCTAGGTGGCGCTTGCGGCCCAAGCTTGGGCCGCGGCCCTATGGTTAAGAATCACTGCCCTAAGGGATTTCTTATTGATCATCTAACATGGCAGTTGGTAGGCTGCAGCAGCATCGTAACATCGCATAGGGACACACTCTGAAGAACAGCGTCTTGTTTTACAAGAATGTATCTGCAGAAGATTAAAAAAAAATGAAGGATGCTCGCTCAGGATGGATAAACTGTTTCAAGCGTTCTGCTGCTGATCCACTCCCGTACATCTGCAGCCACAGACGGATGGTAACCACATCGGGTCAAAACCCAAGAGACACATGATGGATCAAAACTCAAGATCAGTACTGGCAGATGTGTTGGAGTTGGTACTCAAGCTCACACGCTGAGGCTTCACAGCAGCGAAGAGAAGGTGCATTTTTACTGAGATTAACTGGTTCAGACTAGAGACTGCACATTTGCACTTTCTCTTACCGACAACTTGTCTTTATTTGGAATTCTGTTAAGTCTTAACCATTCACTTATGAGGCATACATTTCCTTGAATGTAGACTGCTGCCGCTCATTTTCATCTGGGTCTGCCTGCAAACAAAATATATAATTTTATTTTAGCTTTTTAGAAAATAATGTTGATCATCTAGAAACGCGAAATGTTGAAACTGGGATATTTCACAGCAGGTAACACAACAACTGATAGATTGCATGGGTCTCAGCCCAGAATAGACCCCGTTAACGTTTGGTTTCTCAGGGGATATTAGTGATCATTAACTCCTCAGGAGGTTGTGCACGTTTGCAGGAGTTAATGTGCCCTCTAGCGGTTACACCCAAACACGTCACAGAGCAGGACCCTCCCCATACATACCCCCACAGCACGTTACAGTATCTGAGTCTTTAGTGCACCAACAGTGAGACAACATAGAGTCAGATGAAGAGGCTGAAAATATGGTTCATCTCGTTTTGATTTGCTATTCTTGATGAGCATCTTCTTGAAGACTTCATGCTGCACACGTCAGTCATTTTCTCTTGCATAATAATAACAACACAAAATCCACTGAACTTTCATGCCTTGATCAACTTTTGTGAATTAAATGCATTTTCCCAATTTGACCAAACACACACACACGTGCTCACACACACTCCCAGCCCAGACCTCTCTGCGCTCTTCCAAAGGCTCACTCCATCTATCTTAAATGAACATCTTATCATTTAAGATAGATGGAGTGTATTCGAGGCGCTCATTTCCACTCTCCACATGAATAATGCAGTGACGAGGCACATTTGGTTGTCATGTTGAGAGGCAGGCGCACAGTTACATAAGAGTGCCGTGGCGGAAGATGTCTGACAAGCCAGCCTTTGAAGACAGTACCTCCACATCACCTCCGCCTCCTGCTGGGATCCATCGCTGTCCTCGGAAGGTCTGAGCTCAACACCTTTGGCTGGCTCTGTCGCTGTGGAGGATGCACAGTAATGATGAAAGAAAGCAGCAATTTAAACATCATTCAGAGGCTAAATTATCCCAGGAGGCTTCTTTTGATTGAATATTAATATGGTTGAAACAGAGGTCTGCGTTTGACTTGATTGTCTTTGCTTTCATCTTAAGTCACCGCAGCTGTTTAAGCTGCAGCTTTTGATTCAGCGATAGGATCAGATGGTTATTTATAGGTTGATAAAGGCAGACATTCTAAGACATTCTTTTTTTTCCCCCTGAGAACTCTCACACTTGACATTTACATCGTGTTCATCCAAACGTTACCCACTTCCTCTCATATCCATACAGTGTGTATGGGCCTTTCTTTAATATTTGATAGCATCAGTGTGTTTCGAAAAGAAGCTCAGACCGAGGTCAACACGTGCCTCTTCAATCATTTATGAGAGTTAATGCCAGGAGCAAGGACGGGCAGCAGAAACCCGCCGCCCCAGGAGACCTTCAGGCTCAGGCAAATTAGAAGTCAGCTGCACCGTAAAGCTCGCAGCCAGCAGGGAAGAGCTGTAGGCCTCTGTGGCGTTCAACCTAAGAGGCTGTTTCCTTTGTGCATTATTAAGAGAAATGCTGATAAACCCTGAAAGACTGAACCGTCTGTGCGTGCGCTAACAGCCCCGCAGCAAGCTTTTCAGGTGCGCGTTACGTAATGTCAAACTTTCAGTCGCTTTTATTTATGCAGGAAACAGATGTCACGTGTCAAAACAGCAAGCAAACCTGTAGTGTTCACAAAGTCGTGAAGGACATGAAGATCATCCACTCAACTTCAGCTAATTCCTCCCCACATTTGAATAGCACATCCCTGAAAAATCGCCCCATTCTTCCTGGTTGAGGCCCGCGGTGGATTATGGCATCCCACTCATATTTGGCAGATAAATTGTCATATTATCGCCTCCCATTTCTCTCTAAATCTAACACACTAAAGCTCCTCTACTTCGGGAGGAAGAGACAGCGATGATATCCTGAGGCAGAGGGAACCTCTTTTTCTCCTCTTCTCACTCCATGAAAAGTAATTTAATTCCGCTGCCAGTTTATCCTGCGCATAAAAGAGATGAAGAGGAGGAGAGGAAGGGCTTGAGGGGCGCACGGTTGTGTTAACTTCGTCCTTCCTTTTACCGCCTTTCATGCTGAATTACAAAAGCCGTGAGATGACAAGGATGTCGTGATCACAGCCGCTGGATAGTGGTTGTGAAACATACGAATCCCATGTAGCACTGACGTTGTAGCTCAGGGGCATCCAAATGTCACCTCAGGTACACAGGGCCAGAGAACGGAAATGTATCGCAAAGTTTTTTAGATTTACACCTGAGCGTGACAAAATAAAAAAAAGGAGGGCATACGGTTTCGACAAGGGCAAGGAGGGTAAAACAGAGACTTTTTCACATTCTAGTATCAGCCATCACACCCTGACCTTAGCCAGCATCTGTCTGGGGCGGCCCCAACCGCAGCCTGAGAGAAAAGCTAAGCTCCTGATTAATGATGTTTCTCAGCGGTGGAATATTCATTTGTGTACAATCTAGTGTCACCATCAGCACTGTCGGCCCCGCCTCGGCAATGTCACTGCGACTTTGCAGAAACTGTCCCATATTTTATGGTGTCTATTTGACGGTGCGTTTACAGGCGGACAACCATTACGCACCGTTTCAGTGACCTCAGGGGAGACAGAGAGAGCTGGAGTCCAGAGAGGAGGGAGGTGAGCTGAGTTTATTGGACTCCACAAGAGCAACCTGTGTGTGTGTGTGTATGTGATTTTGTTTTGCTTAACATACTGGCTTTTTCAAGGAGTGAACGCGGTAAAGCGCACCACAACACAGTAGGACAGCTCTCGTGCCGCTTTCAAATCTCAATCTTGTCATACTCTCAGATGCTGACAGGGGGAGCTGTGGATCTCCTTTTCTCATCCAGTTTCGCCATAACATATGAGAGGAGATGGAGCTGTCAGCACACCCACAACAACTAAAGACGTGGCACAATATGTGGAAATCATTTATTAGCAAATATCAGAAATAACAAGGAAAGAAAAAAAAATGTCTTTAGTAACAACACAAATAGAGCATTTACTGGATAATCTGATATCTAAAAATATTCAAATAAATTACAGATAACAGATTGGACCATGGATATAGATTTAGGTGAGAAGATCAGTACCACACTCATGTTTGTACATTATGCAGTGTCAGGCTGTTCATGATTAATGAACAGTTTTGACCATGTCAATAAATGGAGGTCAGGCTTTTAGAGTTGTGTCACACCAACCCAGAGGAAGCCTCTACATTCTTGGATTCAAAGATTCCCAGGACATGGACTGCTGACCGTCCCCCCCCCCCCTTACCCCAACATCTCAGCTGCTGAAGCTTTTAAACTCCTCTTCACAGTAGTCATAGGTGTCTTGGTGGCCTCCCTCACTAGTCTCCATCTTGCAGGGTCACTCAGTCTGTGAGGACGGCCTGCTCTAGGCTGATTTACACATGTGCCATATTTCTTCCATTTCTTGAATGTTGTTTTAACAGAACTAAACAGAATATTCACTGACATGTTTTTGTATCCATTGCCAGTTGTCCTTTTCAGTAACCTCTCCACAGAGTTGCCTTGAGTGTTCTTTTGTCTTACGGCGTAATTGTAGCCAGGAATACTAATTAACCCGTGACTGGACCTTCAGACACAGGTGTCTTTGTACTACAATCACTTGAGACACATTCACTGCACTGCACGGCTAGTCTTTTGTTGAATAGGGTCAGCTGCTTTAAAGGCGGTGAATACTTATGCAGTCACTTACTTTACATTGTGTATTTTTTATTAATTGAAATTATTTTGTATAAATGATAAATGATTCATTGTATAAAAGCAATAAGAGGGGAAAACAATTAAGGGGTGAATACTTTTTATAGGCACTGTAAACATATCAATTCATTTGACACGATGACCCAGAGAGTGTTTAATCATAAATTGAGGGTCGTGAATGAAATAAATGTTGTGAAGTGCAGCAAGTCTTTGGAGCAGCCAAACATCACCAAGAGACTGTCGGGAATCAATTGTCTGTTATATGTGAAGCTGTTCAAATGAGGGATGTCAACCCAAAAAGCTTGTGAGCTTAGGGCAGGACCAGAAAACATGCCCAGGACTCCTGACAGCTGACTTACATGTATCACAGAACCAGACGGGAAAATTCTATTCAGTTTAGTCTTGGAAATGACTGAAGTGTAGTGTTGATGGAGGATGCTTTTATCCTTTCTAGCCTTTTCACACATAACTCATCAGAGATTACTTCATCAGTGTCCTTGATCCACACTTGTTTAATGTGGAGAGAGAGGGTTGCCAGAGAAAACAGGTCAGCAAACAGAGATATCATATGTTTGGAGTTGGGGGCTTTGGTCATGATGTTAGAGGAGACACGTTGTTCTGGTATCATGTCAAAGCGAGGAAAAACTTGCCTAACAAATTTCCTTGTTTTCAAATAACGAAAAAATTGACCCGAAGGAAGATCACATGTCACCTGAAGCTGAGCAAAAGATGCAAAACAATTATCGATGTGATGATCCTTGATAGTAGACAAACCCTATCTGATCAGTGTCATCAGACCTGGCAGAAGAGGCCACCACTGGAAATCTGAGTCTCATTATTAATTTACTGTACAAATAAACAAATAGTCCCTAATGTTAGATATCACAAAGAAGCATATCATGCATGTACAGCCCAGTAGGGAAGAGGGTACACTAGCAAAGGGGGCACGGCATTCATTAGGGGGACCATAGCCCCCCCTTGGGGGCAACAACCTTCTCTCTTACACATTTTCCAGAGACTTCATCTTAACAGGGCCAGCCAGCCTGGTCAGTTTGTTGATCCCGTTGGTGTCTCTCAGCCTGCTGACAAGAAAGCAAAGAAGAAGAAAGTGACCAGTACCGAATCGAGAATATCTGCAGCATGATATTGCACACATTGAATGACCGGAACCTCCTCATCTACTCCTAACTCCTAATTTGCTTTGGGCATTATTAAAGCCAGGCCTCCTACATGTCCCTGAGCAGCATGGGAGCTCAAGCACCATTGTAAAGGTTAAGTTAAGAAGGGTAATATTTCTCAGGGGAGGAGCTCATGAGCTTACAGTAATGTGTCCCAGGAGAATGTCGCTTGAATTGCTATTTGTCACAATGTGCAGTTCATGTGATACGTTGCAGCTGAGTATTGTAGCAGAATGTTATTTTATAAACGTTGTAGTTTGATTGAGGATTACTGAAGATTATTAAGAAATACTTGGATTTGTTGTACATACGGAGCAAAGAAACACCTTTTGGTCTTTGCTAATTTAATTGAAGACGTTTCATTTCAGGGTCATTTCAGCTTTTAGAAGCAGTAAGCTGTTTAGTTCAGATGGGAGGCAGCTCAAAGTGCTTTAAACATGTCTCTGGCATGAAACTCCACCTCTTTAACATACATTACTTTAGGGTATGTAAAGGCACACAAGCATATTAAACTGGGAAAATGTATACTGTTACAGGCAGAGGAGCAGAGGAGTGGGAGGAAGTGAGAAACCCTATGGAGAAATCATACATAGATAAACAACATAATATCCCACAACAGACTGGGTTAATTGAATAACTCAGCCTTGCAGCCAGTGTTGTCTACTAGTGTAACAAAGAAACCTTGAAGTTTTGTTTCTGTAAAAGGAGGTCACATGTCCCAACCAAGCCTCAGAGGAGCAATCCAGAGAAAGATTGTATTACATTTAAATGTATTTTATATTTTTCAGTTATAAAGTGAAACATTTCGATTAGAAATGGAGAAAAGTTGCCAGTGTGGTCTAAAAAATATAACAAAAACAAGTTTCAAAGCTTAAATTATCATCAAATGGCTACATTTACAGAACATTACCAGCTAGAGAGATGATAAAAAAAACGATTGTCCCTTTTCCAAAATAAATTAACAAGCTAAATGACATCATTAATGCAGGTGATAATAATGCAGTGTTATTGGTGGATTCATGCTCAGAACTGATGTCTGCTGGGAGCAAACTGCTCACTGGGTCTCCACGGTGATGAGAGAGAGTGTTGAGGTATCCATGGGAGACAGTGGGCGTGATGGGATCCCAAGGGAGCCTTGTGGAGGAGGTGAAGGAGAGCATAACGTCTCCACTGTGAGAGAGGGGTGGGGGGGACATCATTCTTGTCATAGAATGTTTTGCAGTATTTTGCAGGGTGAAAATACCTGTCAAGATGTCATTAACACCATTGGAAACCATTGGTGAAAACCATTAAATGCTACAATGATCCCTTATTGTCGTGTATGGGAGTTGTCCTGAACCATCCATTTGTGTTAACAGGTTTTTATTCCAGTGCCAATCACAATTTCTGGATTGGGTAGTGTTACAGTGTTGATTATTAAAGCTCTAAATACATTTTTGGTTACTCTGGATTTGTGTTAAAAGCTGTAAACACAACATTGACATGCAATATAGCTAACATGTTGGCAAACAGTTGTGTCATCCAAAACACATGTAACACAGCAGACACAACATTTGCATTTGTTAGGAATTGTCTTTAAGCCCACTTATGTAAGTCAGACACTTACTCTCATTTTAGCTCTGTTTTGCTCCCCTGAGGAAAGTTTCTGGTTCTTTAGCTGTTTGATGTTTGAATATGTTCACAACAGTACAATGGGGGTTTTTTGTTTCTTATTGCATGAATGTCATCCAAGTATGTGTTCTGCTGCTGTTTTCTAGGTTGCAAGTAGTGTAAACATAGGGAATCAGGAAAAATGTTATAGTTTCACCACTTCCCAATGGATGAGCAACTGATTTATATTTCATGGTAATACAACATATTTGATAGCCATTAGCTAATGTTAGCATTCATCCACTTGCTATCATTACTGTGTTACACAATACGACAGAAGAGGCCTGAATTAAGCTAATTCTAAAATACCTACACACATCTTGGACACATTTATTTTAGCCTGGACTGAAACACAATGCATATAATCAAACAATAATGTTATTTAGGAAGGGATTGAATGCTAACATTAGCTGAGTAATCAATTGTCTTGTTGGACCTCGAAATATAGCAACATATGCCTCCAAATATTCACTATGCATCATCTTTTCAGTTGATGATCAATTGGGAAGTGGTAAAATGATAAAGATTTGTCTGATTACTTATGTTTATACGACAACCCATAAGCTAATGTTAGCATTCAACCACTTGACAGTGTTGTATGATGAAATCCAGTGTGTTTCACTTCTAAGCTTAAATAAATCAATGTATGTTGATATCTTAGAATAAACTGATGCCTTGCTGTATTGTGAAACACTCATAAAATAACATTAGCTTTGAAGTGGTTGAATGCTAGCATTAGCAGTTGTCTAATGGAAGCTAATGGTTATCACATGTGTTGTTTTAACTTGAGATAAGCACAATGTCCTACTCTGAGTGTAATGTGGCTGCCAGGTGAATATGGTCTAATGGTCTAGTTTGTAAAAAGAAAAATCTCACACTTGGGATTTAGAACACCCATACGAAGCTCAATTCTGAGGTTTTTCAACCTCCTTTACAGTTACAGATAATCTAGTTGGTTGAAAGGGTTAAAGTGCGATCGCTCACTCTTACTGATAATTCTCAGTAGGTTTGTTACAAGAAGCTTACACATATAGTTGTTCAATCGATAGTAAATGTGAAATTATTGACCAGTGCAGCTTTAAATTAACACTGCCATTTCATATCTTGCCTGCAACTCACACCAACACCATCCCACCTCCTAGCACACGCTCATCGGTGGCTCTGTCAACTGCTCCCTTGGAATCTTGTGTGCCTTGGTTGCGGGTCGGGTCTAATTGGCTGCAGTGTGTGTGGCTGCCTACACTCTCTGGAGCCCAGAGAGGTCAGCGGAGTCGGGGTTCATTAGCAGCTTATCCGCTGCCATATTCCCTCAAGTATCTGTAGGTCCTTCTACATTTCTTCATTTACACCTCACCAGCCACTTACAGATCATGCAGGCAGAGAGCAACACACCAAGACGGAAGACAAATCTCTGGTTGGATTCTGAAAAAAATGTAAGGATTTATAAGAATGTGTGTCAGCATTCTGTTTAGACCCTGAACTTTGACCTACCTCAGTAAACCTCATCTAATCTCTCAGACACACTGTACCTGGCTCCAACAGGAGAGAATCAGTGATCACTATGATACCTTCTGCGATAATGCCCAGCCCTGTCCTATTATTAGTTTTCTCATTTTCGGAGATTGGGATGGAGGGGATCCCAGAGGCCCCTCATTTTTCCCACCGTCTCTCACTGATGAGCTTCTAGTGATGGATGGGGTGAGCCCAGTCCAGAAGCAGGGAGAACAAAGCTTTCATTAGGCAATGTTACCAAGCCCTTATGAGCCATCTACAGAGAGCCACTCTCCCTGCACCCAAACAACCGTGCCTTTAAGGTGGAATCAGTGTGTTGTTCTCTTGCAGCCAGCCCTGCACTTTCACAAACTGAAGCTTTGAGACAATTTCCAGGACTGTCTGACTGCGAGAGGGAAGGACTGTTTAGCTTCAGTAGCTGTTTCTACTGTGATTGAGGCCTTTAAAGGTGCAATATGGAATCTTTGGCCACCTGTCCAATTCATACTTAGCATGAACAGGGTGCAGCATATAACCAGTTAGCTAGTTAGCTCAGTTATACGTGAAGCCAAACTGGGAGCTCAGGGAGCAGGTGTTGCGCAGGAGCTTTGAACCAGGACAAGAACTAGATCCCACGTGACCTTTACGTCAAAATGTCAAAACCTTTTCTTCGCATTGGCATTTCAGGTCAGTTAGTTTACCCAGTCATGAAAACTAAGAGAGTGTGTTTGTTTAGTTTGTTAAGGCGTAAACAAATGACTCAATAAAGATCTTTCTCTTCTGGTTAACATTTTTAGAGTAGAGTGCAGAGGCTGGGGTACATAACTGGCTCTATAATCTATGATTATTGATGTTAGGGACAAGATGTCCTTCGGGAATACAATCAATAGAAATCAGAGAGTAGGCGAGGTGTTTACCTCCAAAGCACTCATGGTCCTCCCTTCCCATCTGTGATCAGTTTGGGGTCATGTTTCATCGCAGCACAAAAATGAATGTAATGCAATTTTTTTTCTCTACAGCCTTGTGGAAAAGTTCCTTGAGTCTCTACGCCAGGCATCTGTAAGTGCAACACGAGTTCAAGGAGAAGGAAGTGTTTGGCAATACTTTCTAAGAAGTGGAAGAAAAAGGCTTGTATCTCAATATCCTGTTTGCCTCTTGCTATGTTTCGGAGAAGAGAAGAGAAGAGAAGAGAAGAGAAGAGAAGAGAAGAGAAGTGAAGAGACTGTAATGTCTCTGGACATGAAAATGATATTATTGTTTAATTGCTACAGCTGTAATAAAATATTCAGCATATTATAAAAAGGTTCAAACCACATTTGGAGAATGCTTTTACTATTCTATCTCTTCCCCCCTCATTCAGACAGCCAATAAGTGCTACTTAAATATTGATGGTAATTTCCTGCGATTTGCTGGGTTTATAAATACCTTTGATCTTCTCTCATTTGCCCTCATACATATTTCTCCTCTTGAGGCAGCTCATGATGCAATATTGTGGCTCTACAGCAGCATCTCACTCATGTATGAAAAGTCAACTAACCCGTAGGTCATGTTGACATTTTGCACATCCACTCTCAAGTGCTTATATGGTATTGCTGTAAACTACAGACTCATGTGTGAGAGTGTACGGGGGGGTTAGGTGGTTGAATTATGGTGGTTGTTGCAGGAGCAATGAGGCAGCGTGGACCTTCTGGCTCTTTACAGGTCAATCCCGTCGCTGGGGACACATTTCAATCAGAAACGTTTGATCGGTGAAACGCTCACAACCGTGGGTGGACTCTGCCTGTCAAACACAGGGTTTCATGTAATGACCTGATCATAGACAAGACACCTCGCACAACCATCGATAACGAACACGGGTGCCAGACATGCGGTCTTTACTCCAGGGCCATAAATAATGACTAATAAACTTTAGAGATACACACACTGCGATGATGAGAGTGTCATAAAACACTCCCTCAATGAAGACTGCATTTAGTAAACATGTAATAAATCTTTGGTAGTGCGTAGAACTACTCGCTTGTATACTATGTGGATGTAATAAAGTGTTTTATTTATGTTATAGAACAAACTATAGGTCACCTCTCCGGACACTAACACATTAATGCATCCATTTTAGTAATTGCTTGAGGAAAAATATAAGAGACACTTGCTGTAATAAAACATATCTACCGATGAATCAATAAATTGCTGCACATGTATTTATAGAACAACCTCTCTGTCCTCATCATTGTCTCTCTTTTGGACCAGGTTGCAACAAAGAGTTAATGTATTGCAAAGTTTGTGTGTAAAGGCCTTCTACAGTGACCGACAACTAGCTAGCTTCACACTCATAATTCCTTCATCGGGTTGCACTGTTAAAAACTTCTGAAATGTCTTCATCTAGTTAAGACTTTAGTTTTGTTTGAATTGATTGCTAGAGAAAAGTCTCAAGGTGTTGTCAAATAAAAGCATAGAGCTTGTTATAGAAGAAGTCACTGTGCACCAATTCCACTTCTGAAGATGAATGTTTTATGTTGCCAAGCAGTTAAAAGTAAACCATATATACTATACATAACAAAATCATATACAATAAAATAAACAACATAACATTAAACATATAAGATGAGAAGCTTACAATAAAAAGGAATCAGATAAAAATGTATTCTTATTTTGATGATGATAATAATTTAACTACAAATGATAATGTGGAAACAGTGTGACAAATGTGAAAGGAGTTACTCCTAGCGATAAACCTACAGTAATTATTATCAGTATCTGCAGCTCCCCTCACTGTTTAGCTGTCCTTTCACAAATGTACAGTTTTTGGGCCACCCTCAACTTTCTCATTGCATCATTTCCAGCCACAGCAGGCAGCTATTTGAGTAGACAAGTTTTAAAAACCCCACCATGCACTGTCTGCCCAGCACCAAACATCAGACAGACACTAGCTGTGGAACATATGGAGCGTTTAGCAGCTAAAGAGATTAATATTTCCCTCAGCAGCTGGTAGAGACCAAAACCAGATCTAAGAGAGAGGGAGCGCTAGATTTAAATTAATCAGTTAGACAGAAACATGACTACAGTAACTGATGATGGCGCTCCATTAATGCTGGATGCTTCTATTAGCAATGTTGTGTTCACAACTTGTTTCAGCTGCCTGCAAGTGGCTAAAAAATCAATTACTCCACTTCATTTTCTTTAGCAACAGCGGAAAATATTTTATGATGCTAGCATAACTAACGGTAAACATTTGATTTGATGTTGTTAATGCTGTATTGGTGACATTTTGTTCGATAGATAGATAAGCTTTATTTTCAGACTCAAGGTCCATACAAAATATTTTAGTAAAATATCATTTTACATCTTACAAGTTTATTTCTTTGTCAAACTGAATGAGTTTCAAGTCCGATGTGTCAGCTGTATTTAATATGACCTCTTTCAGTCTTTAGTTATGTAATACTCAGTATGTGCATGAGTATTACTTTACCACTTACTTAATGTATCCACTGAACAGTTACATCTGGTGGTCCCTGAATTATTTAGCACCAATCTCTACCTAAGAAGTAATCAGTGTGGTTTAAATTTGTGTAATATATGATACATCTAAATTTAGTAAACTGTCACTTTTATTAGGCTAAGATTAAAAAGATGGTGCAGCCTGCTGAATACTTTAATTCTCTGTGTGGGCGTGATTTACGAAAGGTGAGCCATGAACTGTTTGTTAGCAGTTTTCATGGTGCAATATGTTGCCCAGCTCTGTCTTTTCTTTCTAGTGTCTGAACTCTGGTGGTTGTTAGATGCGAGCAGCTGGTGGAGTGTTGGACTGATGAAAGAGGGATGACAGCGGGATGGAGGGATGGAGGGATGGGAGATGAGCGTGGGGGGAGGTGTATCAAACGCTAGCCTAATGAGCCATCTGTAGTGGCAGTCTGACCTGCTCACTTCAGAAACTGTTAGCCACCTTCCTGCCGCCACATGTATGTAATTCTTGGGTTTCAGCGCATAATGTTGGGCTAGTATTATCATTTTAAAACATCAGTCGATGTCAGCATATTTGTCCATGCAGTGAATTTTATTATCTATATTATTATTTGAACTTTTATCTGCAAGTTACAAATCATGGCCTCTGCGCTGTGTGTTTATGGCGCTGTCCATGGCGCTGAGGTAGCAGACGGGTTTGGGTTACATACCTTTCTCCTGCTCTCAGTTCTGTCTTTCGGTCAGTTTCAACTTAGATCTAAAATATTCTCTGCCTGCAGAATTCCTACGATATTCCTGTGAGATTTCTATGATTATTCAGTGGGATGTGTGCTGACCCCCAAAACCAAGAAACCTCTGCAACAAAATATTTAGGGGGAGACATGACTTCAGATAGAGTTTTTATCATAGGTTGACTGTAGATTGAGGCAAACTGCAGATTTTTGCCCTGTGTCGATTCTCCTCCCCTGTCCACTCCCTCATGCAGCCCTACATGCAGTATATCCATCAGCCTAAGTGAAGCAGGTTAACAACCCACTGCCAAAGGATCATTTCTCCATTAAGGTCTTAATAATCCCCCTCTAGGACATTGATCTGACAGAACGTGATATAGAAGGCGAGACAGTTGGTTCTCGATACACATAAGAGGCTCTTGTTCCTCGTCAATCACAGCAGCACGGGCATAACTTCAGGGACTGATGTGCATGTAGGTGACTGAGTTGATGGGTGAGGTCAGTGGGTCAACTTTAGACACGAGTGAGCGTATAAACGTCAGAAGCTGACTACGTTTTAGTAGAAGTTTGTGGTAGTACACAGCCCCGTGGACCAATGATGCATCTCCATAAATATCAACGGTATCTATGGTTATCAGCCATCCCTGCTGTGCATGTGCACAGAGGCAGAACTAAGCATCTTCTCCCAGGAAAGCACAATGAATAGGAGGAAGCTGAGGAAGCAAATGCCGGGCTCTATGCTGATGCGGAGCTGAACGCTTAATGGAATTATTGTGCTTGACACCCTCCAAGAACAGCCAGCAACTACATTATCAATGCTTAGGTTGAACAACCCGGTGCTATATTCCGTCCAACGGCTGAATACCCCAAAGGTATGGAAATGGGGGTGGGGGGGAGAGATTACACACAATGTGGCACAAAAGGATGCTGAGTCTTTTCTACTTTCATCTCGAGCCTGAAATACAGAGAGAGGGAGGAACGGGTGAGCTGGAGGCTAAGGAGTCGATTAGTCAATTGGAGCACTGAATGGACGCCTCATCGATTGAGGAATTGTGATGATTACAGGCTCCGCTGCTGTGTGCTAATGCAATAGGCACAGCCATCGCGGCCTCTACCGTTGCAGGCCGAATGATTTAGATGCCGCCCCGTTAATGACAGCCATCCATTCTGTTCAAATGGCTGGGAATTTATTAACATGACTCACACATGAATAAACAAGAATGCACGCACGCACACACACACACACACACACACACATCCTTAGAGAAGGTATGAGGGGGGATGTATGTTTTGTGAGTGCTGACGCTGCTTCTTGCATCCAAAAAGGCAATCCAAGAAGTCGCCATCGCCCCGCAGTTTTAAATGATAATAGGCACTGAGGGGAATTTACAGCAGGCTCAGGCCGTGGCTGAACATCCACAGTGGAGCGGCTCTGCCTCTGGCACCGTTTTATCAGGGTCAGTAGGAGCTCCGAGTTGGTTTAAGAATACGATGAACGATGATTCCGAGCAGCCCAACCTTTCACACTTTAACATGATTAAACACACACCCATTTGTTAAACAGCCCCCTCACAAATAAATTACCCCGACCGCCAAACAGCGCAAGCACTCCCTAAAGAATGACGAAAGAGAAAGCAGAGTGGAGGGCGTTAAAAAAAAATGACATGTCTGCGGTGCTGCTGTTCACGGTTTACGCCCCGGCCATTAATTATGCTCCAGAGCAGCACTCAAAAAACGAGCCTGTGTGAAGAGCTTCTCTATGTTTGACAAAAAAAATAAAAAATGAGTCCTTTTGCAGGATAAAAGCATCGACTCACCACAGTCCACAAAGTAATTAAGGCTCAGACATTAATAACTGTGGCGAGGGGAAGAAATTAAATGAAACACAGAGAGGATTTATTTCCTCATTCTAGAGTGAATCTTATTTAATCTCTTTCGCACCCGTGTCCATTGGAGAAATTGCTCTCTCTCCTCTCTGTTGCTCACTTCCTCTCTCACTCTGTATTGCCTTTAAGGCACAAACACTCCTGATCAATAACGTGCCAGTGGATAAAAATTATTTATTCTTTCTTTTTCTGTTTTTTGCTTTTACTTGCAGTTTGCTCAGATCGATAGAATTCAATTGCAGAGGCGAGCCATCTCTGTCTGGGGCTGTAACACTCCCACAGTCGGGGCAGAAACACTGGACTACAGTGGTGTTCATCTGGATAAATGACCACGAGGATGATATACAGCTCCATATGTACTGTACTGCCCTGGGTCAGAGTAGAATAAGAGAGTGGTTAATAGTTTTGTCCCGAGGGTTAATTTACTCACCATCAACACAAAACTCCCCTCCCAGCTGAAGCACCTTTATTACTGCTGCTGTAATAAGTGTATAGTGAGAATAATGCCGGTGGCGATGCTCTTCTGTTGCTGCCAGGAAACGTGGGGAGTCGGTTATTATTTTGGGGAGCTGTCAGCTTGGAGTCCTCCCATCGCAGGGCACTGTTAGTATTCCTGATGCTGGCAGTGATTATAGGTGGAGTGAGAGGGTGGCCCGGGAAAATGCAGGGGCAGCCCAGAGAGTTAATAGGTGTTGATTTACAGCCAATGATGAAGGAATTACAACATTAGCTGACAGAGGGTCCGGGACAGATTCCAGCTTGATTGGATCAGGTACACACATTCGGCTTCTTTAAACAACCGGTGCAGATGATGACTGAGGAAGGTTTGTTTACAATTCTGCATCTCACAAATTAAGTCCAAAGCCATCGTTCAGTTACGATGCAGGTAGTGACATGGCCTGTAGTGGGACAGAAAGTACAGGTGAGAATAAGTGTAGCACTTCAGATTTTCAGGCAGGAGACTGGAGTTAATCAAAGACTTGTTATTAGAGTTTCCTTTTATATCCACTCAAGTAACTAAGAACAGTCTAGAGGTACTTGTGCTTTACTTGAGCATTTTCATTTTCGGGACTGACATTCATCAGATGACAAAAACAAGATTCTAGTTGTCTGCTGGATAATAGGACCCCATTTGTTATATCAGATAAAAACGTTATAATATGTCAATGCTACTCTTTTTAACGCAGTTAATGCAGACTTTAAATCTGTTTTCTATCCAGAAGAAAGTGACTGGGAAATCATTTTAAAGCCCGTTTGCACCTCAGACTTTGATTCTGGCGTCTCATGTGTTCAGCCTGAGGGTAAATGTGTGAGTGGGATAACACAGTGTTGCTAATAATCTCTATCATTCCTCTCCAAGAATCATGTAGTGTGGATAAACAGCCATGCAAATAAAAACTATTTTTTTAAATCCATCCTTTGAGGGAAGTGAAGTGAGTTAGCTCAGTTAGTTAAGTTCAAGGAAAGACACAATGAAATAGGATCAAAATTCTTGAGCGAACAGATAATGTCATGGTTATGGACTCCATTTATTATTCACTTGGTATTAGTCATATTCTGTGTCATTTTGGCTGAGTGTCTGTGTCTGTTCTGAGTCTCCTGCTGTGGCTGGACGTGGCGTCTTTGATTGGCGGGAGCTCCTGCGGCTCATCTCCTCATCGGCGCCAGCTCAAAAGAGCCGGTCTTCTCTTCCCTGGCTGCCAGAGCGTTAATCTCTCTACGTAGTGGTATTGATGGCTTCACTCTTCAAGTAACCTCTAGCAGCCTTCTTGAGATTTATTTTGTTCTTTCTGAGACTTACCTGTACCTTTCCTCTCAGCTCCTGGAGTTTGTCACCACGAGCTCCAGTGCATCAGTAACCAGCAAAGCCACCACAGGGATCCTCGCCACACGCTCAGCTGAGCCACCACCAGAGCCACCTGCTGAGCCACCACATGGATCCCCAGCTAAGTCAGCAGCCCAGCCACACGCCAGCCTCTGCTCCTACTACTTGATTTGTTTTTTTTTTACAACAAAATCATTTAAACATTTCCCCTGCCTTGGTTTTCGCTTTTAGGATCCAACCATCACCTACTGTAACAGATAACATACCGTAGCACTGTAAAATCCCACCAAGTTAAAAAATACTACAAGATCAAAAAAATGTATGTAGAGTTGTTTTTGATGTGCCTCCTGTAATGCCACCTGGGTGTAATTCTATTTCCATTACGCTGTACTATCCTAAAGATATGTCCCACTTGATATATCTGTTAGTGCACATCATAAAATGAAACTTCTCAACATAAATAGCCATGTGCATGCACATGCAGGCACGTGTTTATGAGTATATCAGTCAAACATGAACTATAGTCGCACTGAAGTGTGCACATAAGCAGATGCTCACCCTGAGAGAGCCGTAATTTACTGAAATAGCATGGCAAAAGGTAAACTCCATCACTGGGTTGCAATACAGAAAATGCAAACACACCTACACATTATATATCAACAACAGACATGGTCAATACCATCATATTTCCCCACTGGTTCATAAAATTGCACCAATGATCACAGCTGCTGCTGTTTAAATCATGTTAAAAATTCTATGAGGTGCCTAGGACACAGAACAGCTTCAAGTCTAACAGAATCCTCTGAAGCACAGTGTTAAACACTCACCTCTCAATGTTTAGCAGTGACGTTACTAGTTACTATTGTGTAAATTACATTTTTGAAATTCATGTTACAACATTCTGGAACATCCTAGATACATCATCATTCACTATTGTACTAATGAGAAGATGTAAACTACCCTATTACTACACAGCGAGAGGCGGTCACCTAACACAAAACGTCAATAAGCTCGTAATGAGCTCCTTTCATTTCCACAGTTCCATTGTTCGTCTGAAATAAAGACAATTCAACAACTTTTAGGTCATTCATTGTCAAGACAAATCTGCCCCTTATTTTAAAACAAAAAGAAATCTAAACAAAAATCCTGCTTGGACACAGAATAATCCAATTTAAGAAGTTCCACCGCCTCCATTTATTTATCGGTTATCACTGTGAACAAATACAGTTGACACGCCGGCACCCTGCCTGTATGATTGCCATCAGCAGCAGCATTTTCTTTCAGGCAGTGCCCACAGCACAACCTTCCTCTGGACTGCAATTACACAAAGCCAGGCAGAGCTGCGGGCCTGATGGAATCATTAAACCTGCTCTCTTCTAATTGCTAATACGCCATTAGGCTTTTGCCAGCTAAATGCACAGCTGGCTTTGACACAGCTGGCACATGAGTATGTGGAAAAGGAAAAATGTGCACGTAACTCATTCAGATATGTATGCACGTCGTGTGGGTACAGGTGGGTGCCACTTGTTTGTAGTCAAAGCCATGGCAAATTCACAGCTGAACTCCTTTTCCTCTCAATCGATCCTTTCCCCTGGTGTGTGGAGTCCATCAATAAGAAACCACCCGTCAGGTCTCCATCTGGCCTAGTGGCCTTTTGAGTGGCAAGGAAGAGGCTCCTCCATCACTGACAACCGCCTCACTGTCAGCTGCCGCTCCTCGGCTGAAACCAGCAGGTGGACTGCTGTGGAGGCATGTCCATGGATAAATGAATTTATGATTCGACTGTCCAGGCAGATATCTGTCCACTAATAGGGCCACTTCGCTCCTAGCTAACAGCAGCGATGATAGCTACAGCAAAAAGGTGAGCAGTGGTAAGAAGTTATTCTGCCCCCTGTGTTTTTAAATCTACCTCAGAATTCTGTTGTCAAAGGGCAGAAGTGACTGTTTTAAGTATTTTATATCCTTGTTTTTATTTGTATCAGTTTGTTTTATTGCTACTAATTGGTTTGTCTGCACTTGTCACTACTTGATGTCTGCGCTCCCCCTAGCTTCACTTGATTGCTTGATAACCTGCACCTGGAGACCTGCTTGATCTTGTTAGAGGCACTGGCAACCACATAAAGTCCCATCTTTGGACTGTGGTCCTAAAGGGATAGTTCAGGGTTTTTTGAAGTGGGGTCATATAAAGTACATATCTATAGTACGTTCTATGGAGAAAATTCACACCGCTTTACATCGCCGTCAGACCGCCCTTTCTGTTGGCACTACATTTTCTCAACCGTAGAACCTCCATATAACGTACACTTGAACTGATATAGATTTCTTTAGGTGAGCTTTGTTTTAGGTGGTTAAAATTCACTTTGCATCTGGATTCCGTTCACTGCAGTACAAAGCTCAGCGGCTCTCTGCTTCTCCAAATTGAGGCTGCGCGGATTGGCAATTACAGTAAGGAACAGACCGACTATAGATATGTACTTTGTATGACACCACTTCAAAAAACCCGAACTATCCCTTTAAACAACTTAAACAAATTATCCACAGGCTTGTACAGGCAACCGAGAGACAGGGAAGGTTTCAATGTTGGCATCACGTTACAGTCTGTTTACATATGGCCAATAAACATTTATTAATAGGCAACAAATTATTACATAGAGTCATTTTAACAATGCAACTTTTAGCATCATGGCATGCTAATATTAGCATTTAGCAAGAGGCAGTGGAGATTTAGACACATCCCATGTGAGACAAACCTATAGGAAGCTGGACTGCAATGGTGGTCAGTGACCATCAACAAGTATGGAAATACTAATGCAAATATAACAGTTCTCTTTATATGTTATTTCAGATATTATGATATAAATGACTTTTCAATGTGTGATTACCGTACACAGTAATGCTTATTGTACCTTCTGGACTCCACACACGCTTCACACAACTGTCACTCAAGCCAACCTCATTTTCAACTTCCTTCTCATTCCCAAGACACTCTGCCACGTGCCTTCTCCGCTGACTCTCCCTATTCCAGGCTTTTCCCTCCCATAAATCATTTTAAGCGTGAGAGAAAAGTCTCATCTGCCTCGCAGACAGATATAGTCTATGCCGCCCCCTCCATGTAATCCCCTCAGTGAACAGAAAGACACTAATCCTGCTATTGTGTCACATGAACTGCATAGGGAATAGTCCATACCATCACATGTTCAGCCCTGTTTCCTGTCTTATACGGTTGATTTGGGTGAAACTGTGTCAAGGCAGTTATATAAATGTATTTGCATTAAGTGCCTGTTGCTTCAGGGGAATTCAGCTCAAAAAAGTTCTTTGTTGATCTTTATCAGGCACATTTGAGGATGTCTTCTAGTAAGTGTTGGAGGAAAAAAAATTGCCTTTGTCATTCATGTGGATCATCACATTCTTCTGAAAATACCACAGCTTACAGATGTTACACATGTCAAATCTCCCTTCTAGCATTACAGACATGTTAATACCCTCCTGCGATACATACGTTAAAAAGTTAAGAGGCTAGAGAGGGGGAAGAATGACAGTCAGGCCAAAATGGTTTGTTTTGTTTGAGAAACAATTTCACTGAGTTGTATTCCTCCCCTCATGGCTGATTTATACTGCAACTTCAGGATGAAAACAGCAAAAAAAAAAAACTGGCAGTGCTTCTGAATATGGCCTTCAGATTGCAGTGGCTTTGCTTTGTATATGGTATGGGCTGAGACATCATATTCGACGAGCACAAAAATGCCTAATTTGCAAGTGAAAAAACACAGAAGGAGGCAAGTTTTCGTCCTGCAGAGTGTGTCATTAACACTGCCAGGGTTAGTGGCTCGCCTCTTACTGGGAGCAATCACACTAAAAATGCATGAGTTATGGGTTCTCTAATGTCGTAGCGTAAGCCACATTATAATGACACTAAAACATTCCCAGTTGCTGTTCCCTTGGTTTAAAAACAGCAACCCAGAAAATGGATGTTGCTCCCTCTGCACTTGCACTGATGCAACTTCTGACAAAGACTGTCAAAGTGAGGCATCATGCATTAAAAAGTAAGATTGTGGTTTTCATTCCGTTACAGTTGCCGTCTTCCTACCTCATTGGACAAATGTTGTTGTTTTTTGACAGGCAGGGGTGCCCCTGGCTTAAAAAAATTGCTTTTGTTGCGTTTAATCATAATTTTCCAGTTAAGTTGGACCTACTTTTACATAATAGTTAGAAGAAAAGTTGAGTTTGATGCCTAATAAAGAACAAAAGCTGAAAAAGACTTAACAGCACAACACATTGATTATCGTGGATTGGACATCGTGCCATGCATTAAAATAATCTAGACACATAGCCGTGTGGATTCCAGGCTGTTTGTCTAATATGTTACGTGTTCAAAACACTGTGTGCATGTCGAGCTGCATGTGCTCCACTGTACTAGTAGTTAGTATGAGCTCTGTGTTGTACTGAGCACAGTACAGTTTGTGCTGCTTGGGGCTACCAGATGGAGAAGGCAGCACAGCAGTCTCCCCGCTCATGAGTGCAAAGTAGCCAGGAGACACCAGCAGATGCTAGATTCCGAAAAGCATTTTTTTAAGGATGCTCTGGGTTACCCCCTCTCACAGCCAGACAACGCTGTCAAGCCTCGTTTCACAGAGCTCTGCTTACGTATGTAAGTCAACCAGAACCGCTGTGATCTCGAAAGTTTTTGCAAAACTTTTTTCTTCCCGGTTCGGAGTATGCCTCAAGAAAAACATGTATTATTGTTGCAGATTTTGTACAGAGCGTATGCAGTGCTGTGCAAGATCACATTTCACAAGCGCTTGCTCCAAGTTCAGTTTACACAGATTAAGAGGAACTAGATGCAGTGCGCGGTTGCCTTGCAGCAAGAAGGTCCTGAGTTTGAGGAGCTAGCTGTGAGTTTGGATGTTCTTCTCTACGGGTACACAATCCAAAGACATGCAAATGAGGTTTACCGGTCCCTCTAAATTGTTCATAGGTGAGAAGATGAGTCTGAGCGGTTGTTTGTCCCCTGTGATAAACTGGTGACTTGCTATAAAAACAGAAAATGAGCTTCTCCCTTAATTTGACAGTGGTGTTTTTATTCATCTGTTACTAATTAAATAATCAATTAATCAATCACTTTTTTGGAACACTAACGGTGTGCGTATTTAATGACACACATGAAACAAACTACCATAGCACTCAGTAGAGTGCATACCTCTACAAAGGACCAACAGTCCTCTTTAATTCAGTCGAGCCTGACCCAATATCAAACTTGATGGCCCTGTATCACTCTAAAATTGAAATCAACCATAACTGCTTCACCATAATTTAAGCCCACACTATAAATCAATGTTGAAGAAAGAGAGAAAAGATTCCTGGATCCATCCCTTTATCCAGATACATCCACGTTTTCTGGAAATCTGCTCGGTAGTTTTTGTACAATCCTGCTGACAACGGTCGAAAAGATAACCTCTTAGGCAGATGTAATGTCAGATTGATATGAAAAATATTGATTAGAGGTTGTACAACTGTAACAGAATCAGATATTCAGCATCACAAAAATTCACCAGACGCCCCTGCAAAGGAGGAAGCGGTCACAGATGATGAATGAATGAATGGCTACACACCCAGCAGGCCGTCCTCCTCAGTTATCACCTCTGTAGATTTCAATCTGTGATGCATCCCACTGCCATGTTAAAGTGTTCATACTCAACACACAAAACCTTTTTACATCACATACTGTTCTCATCTCCTTTCACTATCTGCAATTTGCCAAACTGCCCTCTTACCTCCTTCAGACTGAAGTCAGCGGGTTCCCCCTCCCTCTGCGAGATTAGATTTAGCCTGGCATGTCACTCCCGCTCATAAATCATTCGCTTTATCATTTCTACCGCCTCAATAAAACTCCTTTAAATGGAAATGCACCGCCATCGTCGCCTGGGCTTACTTTACGAGAATAACCATATAAATCAAGTTTATTTAAAAACCCAGCTTCATAACTTGGCATAAGGTTCTGCGGTCTGGAGATGATCAGAAACGCTCACAAGTGCTCACATGGACACACACATGCACACACACATGTACATATGTCGGAGGGGACAGCTAGTTATCTGACGTCTCTCTGGCATCTGTCCATACACAAGTGAGTTATCTACTGGGAGCTCAATCAGAGAGACAACATATGGCTGCAGGGAAGGACTGACAACTCTGACAACATTAATGTGTGTGTGTGTGTGTGTGTGTGTGTGGAAGAGGGAGAACATGAGGGACTATATTTAGAGCCACAATCTGGCATGAGTTGGGGTAAGGTGTGCTGCGGATGGGGGTTGTATAAATGATTAATAAGCTCGATTATAACATTGAAACTGCTGTAAGTAATATTCTCCAAGGCCACTTCTCCAAAAGTTTTCCCCTCATTTAAAAGGAGACACATCTCAGTTAATCACCGTGTGGGTAACTCGTCAGTTCAATTTATTAATTGTATGGTTCTTTTTGTACCTTTATAAAAGAAATGAAAATAATATTCTATACTGCACCTGCATTAGTGACACAGTCCATCCTTTGTTATTAAATTAATGTGACTTCCCCAGGTGACACGGAGCAAAAAAAACAGATGCCTGTGCAAAGACATATACATTTTGCATACATAGGTGGTGCACGGGCCTCGAAGCACAAAGGAACCAATCAGTTAAAATGAGAGCTTCATACAGAGCTGGCACACGAGATGAAAGACCTTCCGGAAGGGAGAAATAATTCACTGCTTGACCATTTATAACAGAGCTGAATGTCAATTCTTCAGAATGCCTAGACCGACATGTCCTTTGAGCGCGCCCGAAGTGGAACAAAAGAGCCACTTTCATCAGGGAAAGAGTCTCTTTATTAGTACAAAGGGCCCACGCTCATCCACGTACTCCCCTCCTTCTCCTCTCGCTGCCCTCAGTCCTTTAGTTCATTAGGTGCCGGGTGTTGATGAAATGACCAATCTGGACTGAGATTTGGCCTGCGAGTGCCACCAGAGGGGCCAAAGCTTTTTCTGAGGCTGATTAGGCCAGTGTGGAGGTGGTGTCTCCGAGGACCTCAGAGAAAGACAGGCTTCATTAGGAGTACTGAAGCAGATGGCTGGGCAGGCAGGGTCAAGGACTTTGAGGTGGCCAATCATAAGCAAAGCTCAAATTGGAGAAGGTCTTATATCCCAAAATGAAGTGCAATCTTTTTTCTTTTCTTTTTTTATCACAGACAAACTATATCAGGATCACAGTTGAGCTTTGGATTTTCCGAATGATCCTTGATGGATAGATTTCATAAAAAATGTTTTAAAAAAAGATGAATCACTGTAGATCAAATAAGAAAAAAACAAACTTCAGAGTCACCACCAAACTAATGCAGCTTTGATAAAGCTGTCAGGAGACAGGACCACCAGACATCAAAATAAAATCCTTTTGTTTTGACAGACACCCTCATTAAACCCAGTGAGTCACTCAGCCACAAGACACCGCCGTCCTATTGAAGTTTTCTGCTGCTCCCCTGCGCTTTAAAGAACACAAAGAATAAGACGCCCAGAGTACCTAAACTGACAAGACAACACTGTGATGCCATGAAGAAGATCATTTTCTTGTTCTGTGATCAGCAATCCTCTTTTCCAGCCCCAGCGAAGCCCTTCTTGGACGCGGCCTTCACTCGGTTCAATTACAGTAGCGGCCCTCTCGGTGGCCGGCAGCGCTCTCTTTCAGCTGAAGAGCTGGGAAAAAAGAGGTCATGCAGGGTTAACTTCGTTCGACTGCCAAATTCCACTTTGCAATTGTGTTCCTCATCATTCACGCAGCAGTCAGAGTGCACTACGGTATATTTTAGCAGCGACGACGACAGGTTGACAGTCTTGCACACTATTTCAGCAACGTGCCTTTTAGTCCTCCTCAGAGGGCTCAAATGAATGACAAATTGATCGCCTGCCAGCCTGATGGATGTCATATGCGTACTGTACATTGTTTATGACTCATATTAGACTGAGATGTGCCGTGATGGTTAAGAACAGCCTTTGTTATCCATCACCTGCTAATGAACACTTTATTGAGCTTGGACACGTTGAATAAGAAGCGCTTCATCTTTGCTCTGATCGATCTGATCAAACTGAGTTACTTCACTTTCTTAGTTGCTTCAGCACGTCTATGTATTTGCATATTTCTGAAGTGCATTCCTTCTCCTAATGGAGTGAAGTGTGTTTACAGCACTAACAGGGTTCAAATATATTGATGCTACGGGTATTTAGATTAAAGGCCCACTGCCAAAGTGAAACGCCGATCAGTAAATCAAATTTTGGGCAGAATTCTGTCACACTGGTTTATAGTTATATTGGCGTTTCGTGCAGGGGAAGACATTTTTTTTTTTCCCAGTACATTTAGGTTATTAATACAACTTCAGAAATATGTATTATTTTTCCCATAACTGAATAAACAAGCTGTTCTTGGAGGGAAATAAGGTCCCCAGAACACTATTTGAAGCCAGAAAGGTGGCAGGGTCCGCTTTATAAATGCAAAGTAAAAGCATTATGAAATTGTGTCGTTCTTTAAGGTCAGTTTGTTTATTCAGTTTATTCAGTCATGAAAACGTAGAGTTTACTTCATTTGTCTAGTTATAAAAAAAGATTTCTCTTTAGATAAGAATTTCTTCCCCCAAACTACATAGTGGGCTTTTAGTATAATCTTGACTTCACTACAGTACTTAAGTTTTTTGCCACTTTTCACAATTTTGATGGCAAATTATTGTAGCTGTTGCTCCACTACATTTATTTGATAGCTTTGGTTACTCGTCAAATTCAGATTATTACGGTGGCTCTGAAGCACATAAAAAACCACAAACAGAAAATGGCGTCTGTTCTTCAGTTCAAAGACGGACAGAGCATCCATCCACTCAGCAACAAGGGCTTCCATCCAATTTGCAAAAATCCTTGGTGATCAGATGTGTTTTGATTTCGAACCAAAATGCAGAGAACGGAGGCGGAGTGTTTACTGAACCATGGAGAAACAATGAGGTGAAAGAGGAGGGCAGGCACGTAAGACGGTGTGGTCAGGAGACAGCGAAGAGTGTGCTTGCTTTGTTTTTAACAACAGCATTGCAAACCTTTCTCTTTTAAGCTATTCCAAATTACTTCACAATGTTATTAATTCACAAAGTGTCTACCAGCATCTCTTAAATGCGAATGAGAATATATAAGTATATATATATATATATATATATATAGATATATATACATACACATATATATATATACATACATATATATATATACTTATATATAAGATGCCAGCCTTTGTTCAAAACATGCCATACAACTTAGTAGTTTAGCAATTCATGACTAATATATTTTAACATTCAACAGGGTTATGCAAACTGTACGACCACTCCAGCAGGATAACTGTGTGCATGTTACTCAACGCATTACTTGACGTCATGAATCAATTAGTATGACATCTTTGACCATTCTGTTGTTTTGGGGCTTTTTTTCGCTCTCTTGCACTTAAGTGATGATTGGATTGGTCAAGTGCTTGACAAGAGGTGGTGGAGAGGCACCCTGCAGCACTACACCCATGGTGGCAAGCAACACTGGCACACCCCAGAGAAATGTTTTCGTTTCGTTTTCTTCCGCTTTCTCCATACGGGTCGCGGGTGATGTTACCGCTTATACCACCTTTTTCAAGGTGGAGCGGGGGTTACTGGGGCCAAGTCCAGTGACTCTATGGGCGAAGGCCAGGGTACTCCCTGGACGAGTCGCCAGCTCATCGCAGGGCCCTTACTGATGGCAGTGGCTGCCACGAAGGTGCCAACTGCACATCAGGAGCAATTTGGGGTTCAGTATCTTGCTCAAGGATACTTCGGCATGTAGCTCAGTCCCGTCCCGGGGAGCCAGGAATTTGAACCAGTGACCTGCCGGTCACTAGTCCTCAGTTCTACCCACTGAGCTACAGCCGCCCTCCCAGAGAAATGTACTGTCACCATTTTTTTTCACGTCTACACCTCTGACTTCTGCTTCAACTCAGGGACGTGCCACCCGCAGGAGTTATCGAATGACCTGACCAACTTTATTGTTGGCTGCATCACAGATGACAAGGAGGAGGCCAGAGACCTATTCAAGGACTTTGTGCAACGGTGTGACAGGAGCCACCTTCAGCTCGACATAGAGAAAACTAAAGCTGGTGTTGGACTTCTGATGCAGAGGGAGCCCCCTCACCCCTGTTGCACAACTTGCTGTTTCGCTGCATGTGTAAGTCCTTTCAGTGCTGATCAAGCTGTGCACGTTGTGTGTTCACATATGTCGGACACTCGTACTGCACAGGCACTAACTTCCACTGACCCGACAGCTCAGGTTCATCCACACCCTCTCCATCCCGCTGTTTTGGTCATCCCTCACTTCCCAGTTGCCATCATCTGTATATGTCACTTCAAGAACAATTGCCATCCTCTCATTTTTCATCGTCGCCCACTGTCTGTGTTCATCTATCACTGTCTGCTGCCCTTCGTCCGTCTGCACATGTACTGCTATCCTTTTGGCCTTTCAAATCTGTGTATTTGTTCCTTTGCCCACTGAAGCTCTTTCATCCCTTTGTTCTCTGGCCAAGCAAAGGAAATTATTTGATTGTTAATGCTGTCAATGCTTCCATTCTTTCAGCCTTTCCCAGTCTCGGCACACATCATCCTGCTCTAAATATAAGGATCGTTTATTGTGTGATGTCTATGTGCGTGTGCATGGCGTTACATCAGAGAGAAGGGGCTGGAGTGGTGCTCTGTGGCTGTATCTGCGTGCAGCAGGCAGGTCTCTGTCAGCCCCATGCCGAATGATGTTTTGTATGAATAACCTTGGAGACACAAGGACAATGAGGGACAAAGTAGAGGATAGAGTGAGACTGACAGAGGGTAGAGACAGATACAGAAAGTGTTTATTTGGCCACGTAGTCAACTTTCTACAACATTGGATTTATTCTCTACATAAAAAGCAGGTGTTTATTTTGAGTAGATTTTGATGCACATGTAGGGAAAAACATAAAGTAAAGGAGGAGAATTGGGACAGATTGTAACAGAAAAGAAAGAAGAAAAGCTGACAATGAATGAATAAAATATAATTGTGTTTTTGTCGTGTAACTGCTTAGCCCTGGATGTACTTCCTGTTTAATTAACAATAAACGTGTGACATCCATCTTTATGCTGACCAAAGCAGTTCACTCACAAACTTCTCCCTCACATTTAATCTTCTGCAATTTTCAAAACCAACAGGGAAACTATTCATACATACAGTGGTACCTTTTGCAAACCTCGCACAAAGCACATATAAGTTTATCAGGAAATGGGAAATTTGACTGAGGTTCATCTGGGTATAAAGCACAGAGCGGAAATATATGGTACTTAGGAAGGGTCAATCAAAATGTTTCATCTTGCCAAAACACTTCCATATGAATAGCTTGTATCACTACTCGTCGTACTACTGTGCGATTGTTATCATCGTTAGTTCAATGAACAAGAGGGCGTTGAAGAGTGTAGGTGTGTGAAAGTGACCTGTTACATCAGTGACTGGACTGTGGGGGCGTTCAGCTTTTCGATTAGAGGACCAACGTTCAACTCACATTTTGAAGTGAGGATTAGTGCTTCGCCCGCCGCAGCTCCCCAGTGGGCTGGCATCCCTGAATACGCAAATGCTCCTCCCTCTCTACTATACACAAGCAGAGACAAAAGCGCACACACTGGTTTATGCACCTGAAAGCCACAGAAAGACGGAGAACAATGAGGGGAGGAAAGGAGGATGAAAGAGAGGAGGTAATATCAAGAGACAAATCATGTTCAATCAGTCTGAGGAAGCCATCCAAGACAAGTCATCTACTACGCATTTCATTTTGAATTCGAACAGTGTGCCTCAGCTCAGCTGTCGGCTGATTTCACGCTGGCTTGAAACCCTGATGTTCAACTCACTGGCACAAATCTGATTAACTCTTCGTGTCTGCCTAAACAAATACACAGGGAGTGATTATCAAATGAGACACAGTTGTACACCGAAAAAGGCAGGAAAACAGACAAAAAGAGGAAGTGGAAATTAAAACATGACACGCGAGGAAATACTTTCAACTTGAAATCACAAAACTAAAACCACAGTTCAACTTAATAAGACTTGCTTTATTATATGCTGTCACTTCTCAGCATCTAGATAGTGTTTCCAATTCAGAATTGTGAAGAACTGAATAGAAGAACACACGCACCTATGGGAAGGGTCCTTTTTCTGAGATAGCAACACACATCTTGGACACATTTATTTAAGCATGAAAGTAAAAATGTACAGGATGTAAAGCTTGCAATGTGATGCCTACATGTTCTAAGTAAACAAGAGACATGCATCCCCAAGACGTCATGTAGAGTCTAGTCAACATGTAAATCCCAGATGTCGTGTAAAGAGACTTAATGCACCCCCTAGACTTCCCATAAAGCCTAGACGTCATCAGAGTTGTAGATCTCATAAAGACACTGTGTGCAATATGGACCCAGAAGTTGTCTACGCCATAAACTTGCGCAGACCTTTTGATAGAAGTCAACCTCATTACAGGATGCACTGTTTCACGATAAAGAATGGATGTAAGTTCTAAATAAAAGGTCAGGACGAGTGTTACACGTCTTAGGGATGAAGACAATCATTGATTAAACTACTTGAGGATTCAAGCAGTGAATATGTGTCCAAGCGGAAAGGGATGCCAGAGTTGCTTATCTCGGATTCCTTTCTGTGTGTGTCAAGAGTATTTGATCGTCATCAGTGATGTTTGCTTCAAATGAAGATCTGATCAAATATGGTGCAGTTGGGCCTGTTTCATTGTACCAACCGTCAACACGCAAGATTAGGAATTAGCAACGAAGGAAAAAACATTATGCATGCGATCCTTTCCCTACTTTTCAATCATTTTCCCCCTTTCAAATTTCTGCCCTGAGCAAACTTAGGCTTCTGAAGTTACTGCAGTAAAAGTGAAGCATCAGAAAAAAACGTGTCCATGGTTCTTGTTTTATTTCTGCGTCCTCAGCTAAGAAGATTGTTGTGACCACTACAGAGGAACACTTGATGCATCTATCTGTACTAATGTCATAACATCAGTACGAAGCACAAACCATGACAATATGAACCTGTTAAGACACAATGCAAGCTGAAACTATTACTGACTTGACGAATGAGTGTTGAATGGTTTTCTTTGTAATGCAGATTCCCATTCCTTCCAAAATACGTTGTTCAGGCCATGTTTTCATAAAATTGCAGTTGTGGTTGTGGCCTCTGACTTAACGCAAAATGTCAAGTTTTGAAAAAAAAATTTACCCAAGCAAGACACTCACACAGAGGCAGGAAGGTTTTGGATACAAAGTGGGCTAATTGCAAGCAATAAAAAGGAAACGAAAAAGAGCTACAATGACTGAAGACAAACCAGGAGGTCAAGGGGAAACAAACCAGGAACACGGGGAACACATGGGAACAGATGCTGGAGACAACAGACAAATCAGAAACGAGTGAGGTGAAGACACAGGCTTAGTCAGGGTGAGCCCACACAGGATCGTATTTTCCCATGGTTAGACAGCCGTGAAAAGATCAGCGTCACCTTGTAAGTCAGGTTGGCCGTTCCTGTGTGACCACAGCTGCCAAATGCAAAAACACACGATCCAACAAGGCAGACAAACATACACAGCATCCCTCCACCCTTTGGCTCAGCTCTGCTAACCCCTCGCCTTGGAGGGAAATCACTCCACACAGATGAGCACCGGTGCTTAGTGGTCCATTTAATTGAGAGAGGCACTGAGTGACAGGCGAGAAGGATGATGGGGAGGCGGCTGCATGAGTAAGGGCGGATATGTGGGGATCCTGCTCTGTCTGGATGCCCTCAATTTGCTGACCCGCCACAGCCACATGGCAGAGGGAAATGGCAAACACAGAGGCTGCTCCTACAGCTCTTCTGTGAGGAGGAGAATTTTATTTGCGCCGCGCACAACTCTCATGCACGTAAAATTGCTTTTCAGTGTCTTTTATCCTCAAAATGCATATGGTAAATTGATGCAGATTGATGTTAAATCCATGTGTTGCGTGTGGAGGCTTCACAATGCTACCGCTCAGTGTATCCATGTCTGAGATGGACACACACACACAGTTAAAGCGCAGTGTTGCTTTGAGTTTGTTGGGCAGCGCATCATATCGGCAGGGAGACAAAGCATGATTTTGAGAGAGGTACTTTCAAGAGGCAAATGAGCGTTGTGGTTAGTCGGTGACTGTGCTATTCGAGCCAGTGAGTCCGCCCACGCAAGCTCAGTGTGACTGCTTACAGTGCAACACGAAGGGGGCATTTCTATTCTCTTGTTGCTATAATTTGTGCTGATGCCCTCTGTGTGAGCCCCCAGTCCCCGCCTCTAATCCTCAGCTGCTAGTGTGTGTGGATGTCAGTATTGGCCATGCTGGGAGGAGCCTTAAAGGAAATTCCAGTTTTGTCACATTCAAAGGTCTTCTCAATAATTAATTTCAGTCCTATCAGTGGTAATTGTACTTTACTTGGTGACAAATGCTGCAACACAAGTGTCTGTCATCGGTTTAGATTACCCAAACCGCGTGGGAGGTGGAGCTTGTGAAATTGTGAAAAACAGTTGACAGAACCACCGTGAGGTCATCCATTAGTTTCTGAAGAGCCTCTGTGAAGAAGTGGGTGGCTCCGGCCATCTTGGCAGGTGAGTTTGGCTGCACGTTCATTGGCCCAGACAACCAGAACGCCTGACTCTACATTTGCCGTAAGCTAAATTGAAATTGAACCGTGTAGATTTGCTATTCCATCACCTTTTACTGCACTGAGTTGAGCCAGGTCGCACCAGCGATGGACCTGCCAAGAAGGTGCTTTGTTAGCTGTGATTTAAGACGAATGGTCATGAGTTAAAGACACACCTTCAAAAGTAGCCCACATGTGGTGCACATGCAAATCCCTGCTACACTGGGCTGCAGTGCAGAGTCAAACCAGGAAGATGTACTTGAAAAAACGTCATATTTAGTTTTGGGGAATACATGGGAGAAAGATCTTCAATGACTGATTTTGTTATGCTTAAACTAAACTCTTTGCTTTCATGGCTAAATAAACTAAATGTGGCGAGGAGCAGGGGAGGGGGGATTCAGGGGGAAGCCGAACAACACCACCTGGGGACTTTTTGAACTTCTGCGTTTGGTTGGGAAACAGAAAAGGACATACAGGGTGTTGTGGTTTTATTTCAAACAATAATCAATAACTAACTGCTGAGAGGGAAAATACTGGGTTAATGAGTAAATTAAACTCTTTAAAAACCAGTGGGATGAATATAAATAATTGTTTTACTATTCTTTTAAAAAGGCCTCGAAATGAAATATTAAAAAGATCAGTATAGCTGTATTAAAAGTCGGTCCAACCAGGATTATGAAAAAGGAAAACTAAGCCGAGGCCATATGTCTTAACAAATTCAACCTTAAATATAACTAAGGAAAATTGACCTAAACAAAGGACAACAGACAATAGTTCAAACAAACACTGATGAAACACAAAACCGAAGGCAAAAGGGCAAAGCAGCAGTGTTGTTGTGCAGTTGAACCACTCATGCACTACACATAAATACTGAAAGCACTCTGGTAAGGGGCAAACAGGGATTCCTCACATGGACAGCCGCTGGGACACCGAACACTGCCAGCCACCGCAGAAAAAGAGGGCAGGAAGCAGAGGCAGAACAATGGCACACAGGTGTCTTACAGCTTGGCCCTGATTAGGGAATTTGCTAGGGGAAGAGTTCTTTCAACGCTTCATTCACCAACACTACACCTTGCTCTGTACTGGGAGTATACCCCACCACATGAACAAACTCACCTTAAAGGACAACACGATTTCATACTTTTCAGTTTGGTCATATTTGGCGGATGCTGCCACCTTTCTAGCTTCAGATGGATCTTATTTCCTCTGAGAACAGCTTGTTTATAAGTTGCATTATTAATACTGTAAATTTTAAGATATTAAGTTCCGTTGTTTTAATTTATTGTCAAAAAAAAAATGGTGCCCTTTTAACATAAATTATGTCCACATGTACATATGTGTCTTTTCCTTAAGAAAGACAACGTACCTTGTGGTCTGATTGGCCAAAGTGCAAGTATGTGTGCGTGTCGGACGAAGATTCAGTTTCCTCAGTTCCAATGAGGGTTTAGTGGCACCTCTTCTGTCACAAACTTCTGAGACATTTGTCAAATGTGCACTTTCATCATGTCTTCAACTTTTTTTACCATCTCATGGAGACACTCACTACCAAATTACACCTCACCTTCCACACCACTCCTTCTACTTTATGAATATTCATCAAACAGCCAAAGGTGATGTCAGCCCTTTCTTTTTTTTTACCCCAGCAGCCGCAGTAGTTTTCCTGAGTGCTTTCTTGGAGCGCTGGAACTTCAATGACATTGCAGATCAAGAGTCGGAGTTGCAGAAACCAGATGCAGAAGCAGCTTAGGGGATTTTTCTCAATCAATCGCCTCTGTTTCATCTCAGATGATCTGTACACTTTGAGCTTTTAGAAGTGGTGGATTTCTTTGGGCTTTGATTAACACTAGGGGGGAATTTGCAAATGCCGATTTTAGTTTGGATGTTTGATCATCTTGCAGAGCTGCATGTAAGCAGAACATCGTAGCCCAGAAAGTAAGAGGTTTTCTTATTGGGCTATGAATCAGAGTGATCGGTGCTTGCACGCCCACAGAGAGTTACCCAATCTGTTCTGTATTTTGTGTTTCTTCCCCTGCTTCTCTAATGATGATTTTGGAACATCTCTGTAGGAGACAACAAAGTCCTACTCACAAAAAACTATTTAAAAAAAAGAACAGTGAATAAAATAATCATGGCTTATGGTGCAGTTAAAATCAATAATAAGTTCAGAGCATGTCTACCTTTCCAGACAGCACATTACGAATAATGGTTTACTATTTTTTCTTTCAGCTACACAGCAGGCAGGTCATTTCCCTCACTTCGCAAAGTAAACATTAACTCTTCCCCAGTAACGTAAAGATTACAGTCTTGATGAATAGGTGCTGCAGCAAGAGTCAGAGAGCTTTATTCCAATGAGGCCTGCAACCGCCTCTCATGAAGCAGCTATGCAATTGTGCTCTATGATGCAAAATGTGGCCAATTAAATTGACTTCTCTGCCAAGTAAAAGAAATGCTCCCCCTCCGCTGTAACTACTCCACCAAATCAAATCATTCAGCTCGGGCTAACCTGAGAGCCGGCGCCTGTGACACTCATTTCAACACAAACAGCCTCCACTGTAGTTTTATCTTCCACTCGTTGCGTTAGTTAAAGGCAGAAGTGCTGACTGTAGTGCTGAATCCAGTGGTTGTCTCATTCATGGGTTGATTTATGGCAGATGTTATTTGGGTGTACAGCCTGAACAACCCCGACTTAGACCTTCCCTAAATCTCACATTCTCATATGGGAAAATTATAAAAGACTAGCATCAAAAAGCCAGTTAAAAAAAGATTAAGAAACCAAAAGGTGAAGACAGACTGGCAATGAATAGATGAAGCAAGAGGGAAGACTACATTAAACAAAGACTAAACCCAAATAATAGTTGGAGAGATCTTGTGGTCAAGGGGGAGAGAGACTGAATGTCATTAACGAGCCTGTAATTCCTAGCCTTCACCCTCGTTCAGTTGTTAACACAGCACCTGCAGGAGAGCTAACACAAGCGCACAGCTACACGGACAATGTTCTTTCTTTATATTGGCAATAAAATGTATTTTGACAGGCAAAAGTTAAATGCAACATTACAACACATTTGTATTTTTTAAGCTCTTACTTGAAAAAGTTGAAATTTAAAAAGAGGGGAGGATCACAGTGTTAATACATGTTCACTTAAAGGTCCCATATCATAAAAAACACGTTTTCTCTGGTCTCTACATACACTACTCACAATAAGTTAGGGATATTGTGAGAGTAGGGCGGGCCATACTCAAAAAAAAATTTTAATCAATTAAGAGGGGTCTTCAAATCATGTATTTTAGTGTGTAGAAGACAAATCTGAATTTAATTTTTAATTCTGATAACCCTAACCTACATCAATTTGCAGTTGATTATTTTTAAATTTCGGGTTATTTTGCTATTCTTCTGGAATGATTTGAATTGTAATTGTGATACCATCTAGCTCAGAAATGGTACTATTTTGAGGAGGTTTATCAAGTGAAACATTAAATTTTATATGATTAAAAGGAAATTCTGGAGGGAAAAAGTCTTCTACCTCATAAGAGCCACCTGATAGTTAAGGCTCCCACATAGTCGGGCGGACTGTGCGAGTACTGTGAGCCACGCGGACTCCACAAGCACTCTCTGCGGAAGTTTGAGGTTTCATAGTCGAGCGTACGGTGTCACCGAGCAGTCTATTGCGTGACACTGAGTACGCGGAGTCCGCACAGTTGTAAAAATTGAGCTTTGCGCATACGGGCCCGGGTTTAAATTCATATTGTGTTGAGTTATGCAGTAGTAAAATGGCTCATGTTAAGACAGGGACAAAATCAAGCTCTCATTTGAGTATTTTTGTCGGCAACGGCCAGGAGCTGTTGGTGTCTGAACTGCCAACTGTGAGGGATATCCTGAGGTATGGCATCTACTTGAGGGAACAATGTGAAGATGACCAGAGGAACTACCCAGTGGATCAGCTGGTGGGTGACATCTACCCTGCTCTGATTGGTCAGTGGAGAAAAGCTAATGCTCTTTTCAAGCCACCTGTTATTAATGAAAAGGTGACCATCATGTCCAAGCTCAAGGACGTCTGGAATCAGGCAGTGAAGTTTTCTCTTGGGAAGGGCAAACCTTATGCAAAAGAGAGGTTCATGCTCAAGTTAGACAAGTTATTTGATATTTTGACTTGCAAGTGTCAGATAACCAATTGTGAGGAAGAAGGCTGTGAGGGCTGTGTGAAACCAAGCCCACGTTAACTGTTCCTGCAGCAGAGAGAAAAAGATTCCTGTTAAGGAGCTTGCCTACATCCAGGGCCAGAAAGAGAAGGTTGGAAGTAAAGGTCCCCACTAAATGGGGGGCCCTGATCGGCCAGAGCACAAGAGACAGGTAAAGAAATTGGAAAGACAGGGGATGGAGAAGAAGGGAGAGGAAAGGAGAAGGAGCAAGGGGGAAAGTTCTGCAGCAGCAGAGAAGGCAGCCAAGAAGGACATCGAGAGATTTTTAGCAGATGGTGATGAGGATCTGGAAGTGGAGAGAAGTGGTGCTGAAGACTAGTTTGTCCCTGAAACTGACCCTGAACCTGCAGCTTCAGTTAAGGTACAGAAAAACTATGATGAGATTCCAAACATAGCCCTTGCTAGTGTAAGGTATGGCATAGGGCTGAGGCCAACTGCAGCCATAGCAACTGCAGCCCTGATTGATGCGGGAATCATCACAGAAGACGACACAAGTAAAGTGATTGATAAGAACAAGGTCAAGAGAGCACAGGAGAAGTTGATGAGAGAGCTGGGAGAAGAGTTTGAGGCAAAGTGCAGGGAGGAAGGTGGGATCTCCTGTATCCTCTTTGATGGGCAGATTCACCTGACCAATGTGATGATGGAGGCTGAGGGCAGTGTCCAGTCTTTTCCTGCAAAGATCAAGGAAGAACACTATAGTGTCGTTAGTGAGCCAGGCAGCAACTATCTGTTCCACTTCACCCCAGAGAAAGCAAGTAAAGAGGAGTCACATGCAGAGAAGATTGCTAAGGTCCTGTTTGCCTGGCTGAAAGAACGGGGTTTCGATAAGACCTTGTGGGCCATTGGAGGAGACTCAACGCATGTCAACACTGGTGTGAAAGCTGGAGTCATGCGCAAGCTGGAGCTGCACATTGGGAGAAAGCTGGTCTGGTTGGTGTGCAACCTGCACACTGGTGAACTTCCTCTACGCCATCTCATTGTTGCCCTTGATGGCCCTACTCTGTCAGACAACAAATTATCTGGGACAATAGGAAAACTCCTTGATTCTGTTACAGAATTGGATATCAATCCAAACTTCCCCCGGATCTCTGTTGGCCCACCACTGATCAAGCTGTCTGACAAGGTCATTCAAGATCTCTCAACTGATCAACACTATGGGTATAAAATTGTCTGTGCAGTCAGGGATGGAGTGCTTCCTGCAAGGATAGCTCTGTTGGAGATAGGACCAGTGAACCACAGCCGTCGGCTCACCACAGCAAACAGACTTCTCAGGCTCTGGGTGTCAAAGCACTGACTTAAAGGAAAGAACCTGAAGAATATGCGATTCATTGTGGAATTTATCATTGGAGTGTACTATCCATGTTTGTTCAAAGTGAAGGTCAATCACTCCTGGATTGAAGGGCCTAGGCACATCCTGTTTCAGCTGGACTGCCTCAAATCCCAGAGGAAGGAGGTGCTGGACATTGTGATGCCAACTGTGAAAAGATCTGCTTGGTATGCCCATAGTGAAGCCCTTATCCAGACACTGTTGTGCTCTGAGGATCAGAAGGAGAGGATTGAGGGGGTGGAGAGAATCCTGGCTATCAGGGGAGATGGGGACCCAGACACTCAGTTGGGGGACTCCTCTGTCAGGACCAGAAGGACACATCAACTGTGATGCTTCCACCATTGGTGACTTGATCAGCTGGTCAGAGGGTGTATCAGAACCACCACTCACCAGCTCTCTAAGCACTTCAGAGGTGAAGAACTTCATCAACACCCACATGAAGGTGCCCAACTGGCCTTGCCACACACAGAGCATTGAGAGGGTTGTGAAAATGGTGACTGAGGCTTCTGCCAAATACTTCTCACAGGAAAAGAGAGATGGAGGGATCAGGGCTCAAGAGACCAGCAGGAGACTGATGTCCAAAAATGAATCAAAGCAGGACTTGTGCAACCTGACAATGTTCATGCATTAACCTGTTAATAAATATGGAAATTTGAATTGGATTTGTCCATTAATTTCCCTAACATCTTCTTATATCTTACAAAGGGTTTCGAAAGGGTAGAATTAGTTATTTAAATACAAAATTGATCTAGGTTAGAGCTATCCAATTAAAAAAATAAACTCATATTTGAATTCCTCATTAAAAAATACATAATTTAGACACTCCTCATGTTAGGATTTCCTTTATATTCAAGTTTTCACATTGTGAGAGACTCAGTGGATTTCATACATACGGTGTTTGTTTCACTTCAGAGAGTTTTGGGATAGGGAGGCAATTGCATTGGGGTGATAGACACACCTCATTTTGTGTTTTCCACGTAATGGTCTCACTGTGTACAGTGTGCCTTACATATTGGGGCCAATACCAAAAAACTAAAAGATAACCCTTTTCAATGTGGCATCAATTTCAACATTCTGTGGGTATAAAAAGCTGGTATTGTCAGTAAGTCATTCCAAGTTCATCATTCAAACTGCCATGAACACACAACGTCACTTAACGGACGAGCAGCACCACCTGGCCATAGCGCACCTTCGGGTCGGTGGCAGGCAGTCAGATGTTGCTCGTGAACTTGGTGTGTCTCAAAGTGTCATCAGCAGACTTGCATCAAGACACAGAACTACTAGCAGAGTTCGTGACAGACCCAGGAGTGGAGCCCCACGAGTGACAGACCGCAACGATGACCAGTACCTAAGGACCTATGCACCAAGACATTGTTATGCAACTGCCACACAGCTGCAGGCCCAGTTACGAGATGTGAGGGGTACTAGGGTTTCCAGACAAAACCATTCGAAACCGACTCCACCGGTTTGGCTTGAATGCCAGACGACCGTTGCAGGTGACTCCACTGACACCAAGACACCGCCGTGAACGTTTGCAGTGGGCACAAGACCATGTGACCTGGACAATGCAGCAGTGGTCTACCGTCCTGTTCACTGATGAGTGTCGGGTCACCTTGCACAGAAATGATGGTCGTCAGCGTTGCTGGAGAAGGCGAGGTGAGCGATACGCCGAGGTCAACATGGTCCCCAGGGTTCCCTTTGGTGGAGGAGGTGCAACAGTCTGGGCAGGCATCACCAGTCAGCGCAAGACAGATTTGGTTATTGTACATGGCTCAGTCACTGCACGTTCTTACCTCAGAGACATCATAGAACCCATCATCATCCCCCAATTCCGCCAGCACACCCCCAACTTTCTGTTCATGGATGATAATGCTCCACCACATTGTGCCAGAATTGTCACAGCTCGACTTCAGGAAGTCGGAGTGCCTCGTCTCGGAGCACGTCTGGGACCAGCTGAAGCAGAGACTGGATGATTGTACCCCACCCCCACATGACCTGGCAGAACTGCGTGTAGCACTTGTGGAGGAGTGGAACGCATTGCCTCAGAACAACATCATGAGGCTAGTGAGGAGCATGAGATTCTGCTCCTTTCGTTACGTAACGAAAGGAGTCATTATCATAGGCCAGCCTCCTCTGTGCAGTGATAGGAGATATCAGAGAGGGGGGCGTTCATCCCCAAGGTGAAGTTCGGTATGTCCAACGGAGAGACAGCAGTGTTTCGCAACGTTGTCGCTCAGAGCTAGACACGCAATTGCTCTGTTGTTGTTGTATAAATCAACATAAGTGACTATATTCTGTCCCAGCTACAGAACAACAGAAGAGACAGTGGTTGTGTTTCATTTTATGACAATGTGCCGGCTGTGGTTCGTGTTAGCTTGTATGTGTGTGCTAACCACTTACAGTGGACTGCTTCAGTAACGAGTGTCAGTAACTACAAAGCTGGCTTTGCCTCGACACTGACCCTCGTAAAAAGATCAGTCCTAACCATACTGGACCCAGCTACTGCACCCGAGCCACCGATAAGTGTCGCCGCGGTTTGATAGTATTTACAGTTGCCGACAAGTATGGTAGAGTCAGTTGGAAACTGGCTAACTAGTTAGCTCCACTTCGGTCCGCTATGTAATGGTGTTTGAAGCGAGTTTGATGTTAAAAATATTACGATGGAGCTTGGTTGTCACAGTAAAAAGTCTGGAAACATGTGCAGACTTGAGACAGAGACGATGCGAACAGTGTATAACAGTTTGGAGACTGTGTTGGAGACAAACACAGCTTTTGCTAGCTGTTAGCCATTAGCTACACGGTAGTAACTGTAACAACACATACATACATACCAAACACATACCTCTGTGCATTCTGGGAAAGGATGTGGAGGCGGTGGAGGCGGTGGAGGATTACAAGTACCTGGGTGTTACCATCAACCACAGACTGGACTGGAGATCTAACACTGAAGCTGTTTACAAGAAGGGGATGAGCAGACTTTACTTCCTGAGGAAGCTGAGATCCTTCAACGTGTGCAGCAAGATGTTGGAGATCTTTTATCAGTCTGTGGTGGCCAGTGTACTTTTCTTTGCTGTGGTTTGTTGGGGGAGCAGCATCGGAGCCAGCGACACCAACAGACTCAACAAACTGATCAGGAAGGCTGGCTCTGTGATTGGCTGCAAACAGGACACTCTGGAGGCTGTGGTGGAAAGGAGGACACTGAAAAAACTGTTATCCATCATGGATAATCCTCTCCACCCTCTCCAACTCACACTGGTCAGACAGCGGAGCACCTTCTCCGGAAGGCTGCTTCAGCTTCGCTGTCGAAGCAACAGATACAGGAAATCTTTCCTGCCACAATCCATCACTTTATATAATAACTCTCTCACCTCTGCCTGACTGAGAACTGTGGTCTCTCTACTGTTTTGTTGTATATATTATTACTGTTATAGTATATTTTGCATATTTTGTTTTGTTGTATATATTATTATTGTTTATTGTTTATAGCACACTGTGCACTGTATATATACACTATGTATATATTGGATTCTATTTATGTGTTTTAAGTGTTTTATTTGCTGACCCACTACTGCTGTAACAAAATAATTTCCCAGTCTGGGATCATTAAAGTAATTCTATTCTATTCTATTCTATAACCATTCTGAAACATCCTGCTGCAGCCGCAGAGTCTGTACTTCTTCCGGAGCCTCTCCTTCTGGGTCCGATTCTGGGTCAAACTGGTTCGGTTGAATGAAAAAATCTCCGCGAGCCATAGTGTTACATCCACCGTAAACATTAGCGCATGCTACCGTTAGCATAAGGGGCTTCCTCTCCCTGAGAGTGACGTAGCAGGCAAGGCTCCCCAATTAGGTTGACAGACAGAGCTCATTAGCATTTAAAGGTGCAGGCACAGAAACAGAGTGCTCTGAATAGAGCTCAGCAGAGCGACTTTTAGACAGCTGGAATGCAGGACCACGGATGTGTTTGGGGCAATACATATCGAATTCAGAGTTGTTGGACCTCTGACAGCTGTGTGAAATTGATGAAAAACTGTATAATATAGGACCTTCAAAGATGAAAGTTTTCATGAAATAACATTGTCAGGACGTAATGAGTTCTGTTTGTAGTTAGCGCCTACATTATGTCTAACAAACTGTTACATACCTGGGATTTGTGTTTATAACAGTCTGTTGCCCAAAATGCTGATTTCTTTAAATGATTGATTTTTCTTTAAATCTGAGTGACTTAATGACATTGAATTTCAACCAGTTTTGGTTTGTATAACACTTAAAATAGTTTTCACCATGAATGCATCACAAATTTCACCGCATGCAGCTGATACCATTTTTGTTTTTTACTACTGCCCCACAGACAACCTGAGTCAGCCACTATTTGTTGGATTGGACAATCACAGTACAGGGGGTGAAGTGTATTTAGAACTGAGCAGTCAAACATGCATGCATGCACACGCAACACTGACTGTATAGAATAGTGTATAGACCCATCTACTGTCTTTAAATTCATGAAGTAAATTAACGTTACTATATGGTATTTTTCCTCCGTTCAGCAGTCAGATTTGTAATTTTAGCACATTTCTTTCGATTTCAGCACCTCTGTGCGAGAGAAAAGATAAATTCAGTCTTTAACCCTGAAAGTTTACAGAACCAACTCTGTACTCTCCTCGTGTTTTCCTCCAGAAGCTCAGAAGTTCTTAATAATTAATTAAGTGTAATCTTCGGTCAGTTGAAAAGCTTCATCTCCATTTTCTGCCATAAGAAGCTTTGAGTCAGTGAGCTGCTGCCAGTTCAGATTTACCCTATTTTCAGACAGGAGTTTGTCTTCACATAAAGCAACAAATGAAGTCTGAATCTGCAGCGCTGTAATGGGATTATGAGCAGGAACTCAATCATCCAACGTGTCAACAGTGAGTGCCAATCAAAAATGTTCAAGCTAAGACTGAGGGGAGGGAGAGAAAGTAAATACGTTTTTTTGAACCTTTTTGTGAACTATAATTCTTCTCTTCCTCTTGAAGTTTTAATCACACCTTCGCCTGCCGTCACAGCACATTTTTGTGTTGTGTTTCTTCTCCCTGGGCTAGAGTCCCAATCCTATCACATTGAAACAGGAACAAAGAATGCGTTCCCTCGCTTCCCACACCCTCCATCCCTGCCTCCACCACACACAAACCTCTTGGTCCTGGTCCTCACCTCTGAGCGACCTGCCAGAGCTCGTAATCCAAACTCATTTGGAAAGACAGAGAAGTAACCAAACCAGAGTCACCACAGGAAATGTTGGTGCGTGTTAAATATTCATGTCACGGTCACGTTTGCTGTTACAATCTGTGTTTAAGAAAGAAAATGCTGCTTCAAGGTTGTTGATTTTTGCAACTGTTTTGGTGTCTTGAGTTTTATAATCCTCTGTGGCTGTAGAGCTTTGTCAGATGGAGTTTATACTTTGTGACTAAAAGTGATAATGACTGAGCTTCATGCCTCAGCAATTTCAAATTAAATGCAAAACAAAATGTCTGAATTGTCTCAAAAAAACAACTTATGCCTCCTGGCTCCAATATACATGGGATTTTTAATTTCCATATTATATCCATATAAAGTAAAAAGTGAACGTATGCACTATTATATAATTTTATGATTGAGACTATTTGTTGACATTTGAACAACCACCTCATAATGTTGCCATGGTAGCATGGAATGATTCCAGACAAGCTGAAAACTTAAAAATGCATTACTTACGTGCTGGTTAGCCCAAAATAACTGCCCGAGGTCGCTACTAAGATGGCTGACGAGTGGCACGACCAGGACTTTGCTTCTAAAAGCTTAGAATAATATTCCACTTGATGCCCACCATCCCATCCCTATTTCCCCTGGCAAAAAATTGATTACAGGGCCTATACAAATCCTTAAAAAGAAACTCCCTACCACACACTCCCTGAGATAAACACCATCTTCCTGCACTGTATTGAAGCTTACAAAATGGGAGATGAAGTAAACATCCATAAAGACATCAGATTAATTGCTGATATTCTGCTTGATCTGAGTTTAATGTCGAAGACTGTTAATTATTAGTGAGGCCAATTTCCAGAAGCAAATTACTCACTTGGGCTGAGTCCTTTATGTGTTTGCTGAGTGCTGAATTTAAAGAAGATTATCATTCTGTCGGCCCAGTAATTTGAGAGATCGCTGAGAGAACTACACTATTGAAAAACTGTTAACAATTCAGCGGGCAGTTTTCGTGCTGCCTGGGCATTGATATTTCATGATAACGACTAATTCTAAGCTATGTGTGCTAAGTTAGATACAGGGCAACAGTTACAAGTTTTTTCAAAAGAAAAGGTAAACAACTGGACGTCAAACTGTTATGTGAGCAAAAACTCCTCACACAGTTAGAAGAGCACAAGCAGTGCTGCACCAACACCAGCATGAAGTCATCAGCTGACACATAAGAGTCTTCACGAGTTGACATTAGTTTATAACAAGGCTGGTGATAGCATTTATTTTACTTACTGCCAAATCCCAGGAATAATATGTTAATAATGAATCAATAAATTGGTGCTACTGCAGTGCGTCACTCTTCTGGCCAAATGCATTCCCATGAGCTGCTCACTGTCAATGTCCTCAGCCATTTTCCATTTCTTCAGTGAAAAAGAAGTTTGTGTGAAGTGGGCACAGGGTCCAGCTTGACCGTGCACTGAGGGTGTAAATGTCTTTTAAAATCAATTTTGGATCTTGGAACTTCTGGAGACTTGGATTATGCCGGACGAGTGTCGTGGAGGAATTGTGTGTGTGTGTGTGTGTGTGTGTGTGTGTGTGTGTATGTGCGTGTGTGTCTGTTGATACACCAACTTGCCTAGCCAATGTTTTTCTTTCTAGTGTTTCCAGTCAGTCGGTGGGCACACATGAATACAGGGGAAAGGCCTGTATACTCTTTGCATACATTGTAAACAGAGCAGTATTATTTACATATGTGTTTAAGCCAAATGCAGCAGTGCATTCTACCCAAGTGAAAAATCCATCGGATCTCTTAAGGTCGTATTGATCCTGCAAAATACTGGTTTTCCTGTTGAGAGCCAAGATCAACAATCTATGTAACTAGGGAATAAGTTGGTGTTGTGTGTCTATTTACTTTAAGAGTTTCCATTTCTTCTTTCTTTTCAAACATTGAACCAGGATATGGCTGTGCCCTGAAGGATACTTCCATGTTCCAGGGATGCCAACAGCTAACTGTTTATTGGTTAAATGCCAAGAAATATTTTTGACATTTCTACATGTTGCTCGAGTGAAACAAAGTGAAGCACACTAAAAGAAGTGCAGTAGTCAAATGTAAGTTAGAATGTGTGAAGGTACTCTTTAGTATAGTAATGCTACCAGCTGGGGGAAGCAGTGTCCGCTGGTTGGAGGAGATGCATGCTGCCAATCAGTACAGCGTCATGGTAGGCAGTGAGGTACTCAAAGGGATAGATCTGTTAATGTTACCTCGAGCACAAAGATCTTATGACATTGAGAGCTACTGGTGCCAGAGCTCACTGAGTCAGTGAAGCACCAGTAACCACAGTCTTCGTATTGAATGATGCCATCCTTCCACCATCCTCAAGACCTAATATCAACAAAGTCATGTGACTGTCCTTAGGAGGCTTGGTTCGCCGTTTATAAGAGAATCTCGGAACTCGGAACTCCTCAACCTGTTCAAAAAGACAAGAGATGATCACGGTCAACGTTCAGTCTCATAGTCATAACTTACAATCCATAACAACCTCACTCCGACCGTCACCACGGTCTTCACATTGGAATTGACTGCACAACATCCTTTCCACTCCCCGCAGCTGAGAGGGCGGCAGGGCCCAATGGTGCCATGGCTGCCACATTGACCCTGTAGAACTGAGAAAATTCACGTGGAGCACTTCTGGATGCTGCTGCACAGATCTCTGCCAGTGGTGCTCCCCTTAAAGCAGCCCAGGCAGTAGCCACACAGTACCCCTAGTGAAGTGTGCTACCAAATTAACATTTTGTCTGCTGTAAGTTTGGGAAATGGTGTCAACAGATGTTGTTTGGATACAGGATGCCACAATTTATTCCAACCACAGCATTCAAAACAGCTGTGAGTGTGTCAGGGACTGAGTGTGTGAGGTGTGCAGTGGACACAGTGTCTGCAGGTCTTCTTCCTCTGGGTTAAATGAGTTGATTTAAATCACTTGGTTCACTGTCTCTTAAATTACGACTTAAGTAACAGGGGACGGTCTCATGTATGGAGCTCACAGTTTCCTGCCTGCCAGAAATGGCCGCTGCAAACACGATAACAGTGCTTGGTGCCACATCTGAGGCCAAAAGTGACCGAAGGAAGCATAGAACCATCTGGATAGGGCATGTGGCTGGATCTTGCTACCTACTGCGACCCCGTTCAGAAAACACCTGGCACTTCTGGTTGTAGCTAGCGCGGGTAAAAGGTGCTCAAGCGTTTTTAATGGTCGGCACTACAACCTTATTGATGCAAAAAAACTGTCTTTTTGCTGGGAGCCAAGATCAACCATTTAACTAATTTGTGACTTCTGTGTGTCTGTATGCTTTTAGAGTTTCCCTTTCTTCTGTCTTTTCACACATACAGCCAGGTTCACCAGTCGGCTTCAGCTGCCCTCACAGGTGTGTCTCAGGCCCAGGTAATCCTCTCACACCTTTCTCATTGAGTGTGTAGAAAGGAACAGTAGAAAGCAACAAATCATATACCTCATCAGCCTAACAATATGATAATGATAATAATAAACTTTAATAATATAACACAACAGTTTACCAATTGCTTTGACAAACAAGCAAATGTATGTAAAAAAGAAAATAATGAACTATCATGAGTTTTTGCCTATGTTAGTTTCTATCAGTTGTATTTTGAGGTCACGAAATGTCATTTTTTTGCCAGGTGCCTGGATATTTCGCCTATTTTGCCTAAAAATATTAAGGGAAGAAAAATAAATAAATAATTCAGCATGTTTATACTCCTATAGATCAACGCTTGGGGGGAAAAAATCAGGTTATAACCTCTCAAAAGAGCCCAAAACCATGTCTGTACTGACAGGGAGCAGCGCCAGAATGGGCATCAGAATCAAAGCCTTGGGGCTACAGAACTGGGCTCAGGAGCCTCTACGTCATGACGGAGGCAAAGAAATCAAAGAGGACATTTGGCGGAGGAAGCAAAAAAGACGAAATATTGGCAAGTGAGTGAGAGGCAGGACAAGAGTTAATCCCAGCATTTTGTCATTGGTGAAATATTCCCAAAATAAAATAAAAAGACCACAACATGGATGAGTAAGTAATATTAGCTGGCTTGCTATGTCTTGTGTATTTCCACTCGCTTGATGTCTAAAGTGTGAGCAAAGCTGTCTCTTGTAAGCACTGATCAAACGTACAATACCCTTGTTACGCTCTCCCATCCCGTCATAGCTACAGTTAATCACCATAACTATGAATAAAAAGGTTTTCTCTTGGTTTGCACATTGTTGGAAACAATTAAGATCATTCACAACCCAACAAAATATATAGCCAATCAAAGATCTTATAATACTTTTATGCGGAAAGGAGCACAATGTAGTTTCGGATGAGAAATTCAAACTCAAATCAAAAATGATTTACAATATTAATGAGGTAATAAAACAAACTGTGAATAAGTGAATAAACAAGCTGTTCTCAGATATAAATAATATCCCCAGGACGCTGTTTGAAGCCATAGTTTGTTTATTTACCCTGTTTAGGCATCAAAAAAATCAGTCAATTTAGATCATTCTTTTTTGACAAAAACTCCTTTCCCAATACTTAATACTGCTCCTTTCATATATCACATATATATCACATATCACATCTTTAAGCCGTAGATTGCCATATTTGAAGTAAGATGGAGTTTAGTGAGTTCATGCAGGACATGGAAGTCATGTGCCCCAGCTGTGACCAGCTGACAGCCGCTAGTCAGATCATCATTACCAATCAGTAACACACCAACTACAGCTATTCTTACCACAAGGCAGTCTGTGTAAAATACGTCTCATTTACATCTCTCCTATGCAAATGCTGCCACACACTGCTGCTGCTGGCCAGCTCACCGCCAGCACCACAGCCTCCACCTTCTCTAGTTCAGAGTTCCATCAGGACTCAAGCATTAAAACATTAAACTTGCATTTATGGTCTTGCTTAGAGCTCACTCTTGTACACCCTGGGGGGTCTTCTGCATTGCACTCCCTGTTTTGGCTTAGCATACTGCTGGGTCAATTTGGGGAGAATCTTAAGAGTGGAGCCATCAGCGCCAAGCATATCTGTATAACTGTAACTTTCCATTTGTTGCAATGGTTAATCTTATGAGGTTAGTGTTCCTGACTAAAATCCTCCTTTCCTGGATATACCTGTATGTAATATGGATATAACTGTATGCAAAAATAGGTGTTTTTACTTTATTACTACATTAACTCAAGTAAAGGGTGTGGATCCTTCCTCCACCTCTGCTGCTAAGGGGTGGTGGTGATAGAGGTGTTTGGTAATGTCTGCACAAACTTTCCTCTCTCTCACTTGCACAAACACACGGAGGAGAGGAGAGTAATCGTACAGGAGGGTGCAGAATGCATACAAAACAGCACAATAACCCCTCCACCACCGCCAACACCACCACCAACACCTCCACCACCAGCAGCACATCTGCAGCACTTCAGAGGCAGCAGGCTGTGAATCGAGGTGCACGGCAGGGCGAGGAAAGCACTTCATGGGGACACAGCTAGGGGACAGTGCCGGGTCTCCTGAACTTCTTCTCCCCGCGACGCACACGGACACACACACATCCCGGAGAGCTTCCAAGTCCAGAGCGCTGCGGGGACACCGTCAGGTACTGTACCCAGACTTTATCCACTTTAGTGGCCGCCTCATCGTGCGCGCTCCGCCTCTGACACAATGTGGCGAGGAGGGGTCAACTCAGAGCTGAAGTCAAGAGGCACGTGTTTGTATTGTTTTTTTGTTGGGTTTTTTTTTGGTTTTTCTTTCCTTTTTTTTTTTTGGGAAGTTGTGAAAAAAGCCGTTCAAAGCTGAGACTTCATCTTTGAACGGGCGACTGTGTGCGTGGGCCAGTGTATGCATATTTAATCGAGGTGTGGGCAGCGAGAATCCAGAGTACTTCTCACCAAGTGGGCTTGCAAGTGGAGCAGGGGGATGAGAGAGGGAGAGAGAAAGAAACGTGCTCGGATTTGTATTTATTTTTTAAAATGTTTGTGGCAAAATTGATCTGCTGAAAGAACTTTGCATGCTAAATTATTTCAGCTCGTATTGTTTTGATTGTGTTTGTCGCGTCGAATATGGGATTGAGATAGTAGAAGAGAGAGAACAGTGGAAATCATTTTTGGAATAATTGCATTCGATATTTATTGACTTGTATTTGACGGGTCATCTCGCCAGGGTTGTCTTGCATGTCTTGCCGCCTTGCTCCCTCACTATAAAGCCTCCAGGAGTCAGTCAGTGTGGCAGGCAAGAACAATCCAGGCGCTCATATACAAAGGCAGCACGTTTCACTCTGCAGCAGCAGCAGCTGACGGGTGCTGTGTCTGAGCACCACCTCCAGCATCACACCAGCAAGCAGCACATCGGGGAGGGTTTCTGAGGCACAGTTGGAAAACGAAACAAGCTCCACACTCGAGCTCCGGCCGATGATCATGCTCTGTGGCTGGCGGCTGCTCGCTGGTCGCCGGCGGCTCCGCTGTTGTGTGAGCGGAGGTGTTGCTGAGGAGCGCTGTCCGAGGTGCTGAGGAGCCGCCGACGGACCGTCGTTCTTCCGTTATTTCCAGTCCAGACGATACGCATGAACTGACGTGAATGCCGAGCGGCTCAACGAGGCTCAACAGCCCGCCGGTCGGAGTGTTAGAACGATGGAGAGATTCGTGCTGCTCGTCCTCGGCGGTCTCTGCGTCTCTCGAGTCACAGCGGGTAAGTTTGTGTTCGTGTGCAGTCAGAGTGGATGTTTGTACGGATCCCGAAGCTGCTCACACGCTGGTATCCTCTCGACTGATTAAACAGACCGTGGAGGGATTGCAGAGGCATGTGTCTGCGTGAAAACCTGCTGTTTTTGGGGTAACATTAATGTTGCATTGTGTTGGGAGACGTTGCGTAGTCTGTGGTTTTTGAGGAGAGGCTGGCTGTGTTTCCATGCTGCTGGAGGCATCTTTGTGTTGTCATCACAGGGTGACAAACGGTGGTTTGGACTGTTCACCTGTGAGACAGTTGCGCAGGGAAAGGGCTGAACTGACCCTTTATTATAACATGTTATTGTCAAGCAAAGCAGTGTGTGTGTGTGTGTGTGTGTGTGTGTGTGTGTGCGTGTGTGCGTGTGCGTGTGCGTGCGTGTGTGTGTGTGTGTGAGAGAGAGAGAGCGAGTAATGGTGTGATGTGAGCCTAGCTGACCTTTGAATCTCAATTTCAGGCAGGTACTATAAACTGCTACACAGACAGTAACATACACACGCACAGCTTGAAGCTTGATGCGGACCTGAGACCTGTCACCTTACTCCAATATTACCTGTCAAAGATGCAGTCCTCAACCTAATAAGCATCACAATATTAAAGTCACGTAACTTGATTACTCTCCCTTACTTTTGGATTACCTTGACACCGAACACATGCATATAAAATCAAGAGAAAAATCATGAGGTCATTTGATCTTAATATTTCTCCCGAGACCAGAGTGATGCAGCGTGAGACTCATGAAGTGTTTTTACTAAATGTAATCTGTAGTCAAATTACATCCTTGTCAACAGCTCCCCTTTTTTTGTATCCTCATCATGTGATCCCATTACATGTATTCAGTTACTCCACAAGACTGTTAGTAACACAGTCTGTCAGTATTGAAAAACAGTTTTGAAAAAAAAAACAAACATGGAAATGTGTTATCTATTCATTACTACCAGCCGTTTTTGTCCGTAAGTGTTTACAATGTGACTGTAATGAACTCCCACTGGCCACTGGAAGCACCTGATTGGACTGCAGAGGAAGGACAGTGGTGGTCCTCTCACATGCATCCATGGAAAGGCCACTGGAAGCACTGTGTACATGTGTGTGTGTGCTGATGTCCAATATATACTGCATGTGTGCATCTATTAAGCATGCCTTTTAGAGTCAATACTACACCCGCACCACACACTCCTGCTATCACAATGCACCGCTGGTTTGCTTGGCATCCTCCCACTCCTCAGCCTTTCCACTGACGAGGGATCGCTGCGCTGCACACTCACACACTCACACACTCACACACTCAGCCGTGTACAGTTTACAGACACGCGCAAATTACTTGCACACACTCTGTGTTGTGTGCTCTCTTTCTTCTACAGTAAACAATTCTGCTCTCACAATGTAAAGAGGCTGTGTTACAAAGCGATGTTCAGACACGGCATTTCAACTGGCAGGTAGTGGGATCCATAGTGAGCACTGGCACTTCATTGTAGAGAGGTGAAAAGAAGAATATCGATCATTTATTCAAATAAAGCAAGCTAGTCTAAATGTTTTAAAGCTATTACATCAGGTCATCATGTGATCACATGTGATTTGCTTGAATGTTGATAAAAATTTTTACGTTACGGTCCATTTGGTAACTATTCTGATGTCAAATTATCTTCATCGTGACCCAGTTGCCCGAATAAATGTTGGCAATGTATGTTTCTGCAAACCACAGATATGTACGGTCAGGGTTGGGAAAAGATCATGTTTTGGACACAAACACGTCTGGAAATTGTCCTGAGGACTCCTTACAAATATCCGGCTGTCTCATGCTTACCATTCTTGAAGTGCAGCCTCAAAAGGTGGTCCCTACTCCCGTGAACATTCCCTCCATCTCCCAACATGAAATCAGTCAGTCAGTAGAAACGTTAACTGCTGATGTTCTATCCTGGTGTCTGGGCTTCTTTGATGACAACATTGCACCTCAACTTTTAAGCCAACATGGAAGAGATGTCTTGATTAAAAGAATTCCTCCGGAAGTCTGTTTAACCAACTGTCCAATGGCAATGGTGCACCTGTTCTAGATTGACGATACATGGGTTCACCATGCTTTTGTTCATTTTGACTTGATTAAAATGAAGTAGTGTCAAAACATTCACGCTACAGATTGACTGATATGGTTCTTCAGGGTCAATACCAATTATTAGTAATCAAGGGGAACGATAACCGCGCGTCAAAATGTATAATAACTAGTTATCGAATGTAACCTATTACAGTTTACTCATACTGCCCTTAAGTAAAAATTTAGAGGTACTTTAAGTTACTTTAAGTAAAACCACGGGGAGAATACTGATTATTAGCCCCAGATGTCTGGCCACCTTTGTTGCATCTCCCTTTTTATCTCTCTTTATCTCTTGATCGATTGTATCTAAATAAGACATTTAAAAAAAAATCCATGACAACCATATGTTTCCCATCATCTGCTGATAAAAGACCATGTTAAATGACCAAAAGCTCCAGAACAGCTACTTGATGGACTTTAAGGTGAGATTGCCAATTGCTGCATTAAAGTTCCAGAAAAGATTAGGAACCAATTGTTTAGAAGATATGATCAGTTAAGAAAGAGTGTGTGTTACTGCATCACTCTTGGATTCACAGTTCGTCTTGATTTAAGTTTTTGTGTTTATTTTAAAACTTAGCCAGACACCTGCGCCAAGAAAACCAGGCCAATTTGGTGTCGAGGCGTAGAGGTGGACTTGTAGAAGTGAGTGGGTGCCCACCGAGGCAACATAAAATTTACACTGGGCTGACGTCTTTACAGCGTCTGTGTTTATAGAGACTCATAAACAGTCGGTTGATCCTGGGAAAGGAAAGGTAATGTTTCCATTTAAAATGTAAATCGACTCTCTCACACATTCAATTAAATGAGGCCATAAATCCCTGCAAGCAATTTTCTCCGGCCCCCAACAGTTCTGAGTTTTAAGAAAGGAAATAAAAGGGAAACATCAATGAATCAATAAGCATATTGAACTTTGATGCAAGTGATTTTTAAGGCTCCAGGCTTTAAACAGTGAGTGTGGTTATTTGTTTCAAGCTGTAAACAAAACAGAAAAAAATCTGCCAGGTAATAAATCCTCTGTGAGGACAGTGTATTATGTGTTGAGTGTTAATAACACCATCCATAGAGAGGGGTTCCAGGCCTCAGTTGTGAGAGCCAAAGTTTGTAAAAGCTACTCATCTTCTCTTCTCTGACATTAAATTGTCATCAAACAAGAAAGTGACTTACAGTCACCAATAAGTCAGAGAGACAAAATCAAAACGAATGTGGTTTCATACCGTGTAATTTACTTATTTCTGCTACAAGAAGAGCTCGGTAGACACGACATACCGCATTATGCATTTTATAAAAACAGCCTTCAGGTCCGTGATGTTATTGTTTCCAGATGGCAGTTTGTAACATGCACAAAATGAGTGAACAGCACTGAACACATTCCATCACTGGGCTCGTTTCCATGGTCCCATCGTGAAACAATCCAGTCATCACCAGCAGTATTTTCAGTCATCTAAATGCAACACTTCTGCCCTGATTTTATTCTAATGTGCGTCCTTTAGACCTGCTGGGTATCTGGGGCAGCCTCCTGATTGGAGGACTGAGTCATTACTCTGTAACAGGGCGCAGAGAGGCTGAGAGGAGGTGTGAGTCATTGGGGATGCATAATTGCATGAGTGCATGATTATCTGTTCATTATTTTCCCTCTAGTCAATTGTGTGAGCACATTTAGCTCTTTGTAATTATTAGTTTGTAATCTTGTTTGCAAGTTTTTTAAAAGAACATGACCGCACTTCTGTTGCAAGAGCCTATTACAGTACAGTTACAATTCAGCACTAATGTGTTGCATAGAATAGACTAGAATTACAGCATATCTTTCTGACATTTACTGCATTTGTTTATTTGACAGCACTATTTTTAACACATTATTCACAAGAAGACATAAATAGTTTTTGGCAAGCCGCCACTACACTTAACTTACATTAGTGTCGAGGCTGCAGTATACACACACTGCGAGGAAGGCTGCGTCCCATAGATTCACCAATGCATCTCTGCCGCTCTTTTTAAGGTGCACTGTGTAATTTTGGGGGAACAATTATAATCATAAGAGAAAGATCTTTGTTGACTGACGCCTAAAGAAACTAAATAAGCAAACTGAACTTCAGTGACAACAGAATTTTGTTGTACTGTGTTTATGCTTGGCAGACCCTGCCACCATTCCCCTGGGGACCTTATTTTCCTCTGCCAACAGCTTGTTGTATTTATTCTCCAAAACTACATTGTGCCCCTTTAATGAGCAAAGCAATTAATTAATCAAGTTTTTCATTATTGTTACATGTCGAGAAACCAGAAAAATCACAAAAGCCAGATCTGAACTTCTGCTGCTTAAAAAGGTTAAACACATAAAGAAACCCACATTTTGATACTTTTCCAAATCTTTCCAAATATTTTCACTGGCAGAATGTGCTCTGTAGCACACTCCCTCTGAGGTTCCTTTCCAGAAAAAGGAAAGGAACAAAACAAATACATCAGAATTGACCCATTTAAAAAAATAAAAAATGTAATCATATGTATTCTCTTGGCCAAAATAATTATGATTCACAATATTATTTGAATAAATGAATTAATCAAATGGCACAAAAACATACTGGAATCCATTTACATAACATTTTGTCAAAAACAAATGTTTTCATTGTTTCATGGATTGAACACATAGTTTTGCCCGAACATTATGTTTTTGTAAAACAGACGGTTACAGATATGCAAACTCCAGGGAGCACTTATTTTGGTAGAACATGCAGCCAAAAGTCTGTTGATTGCAATTAACTATTTTCATTGGTCACACCAGTGCCCCTGATAAAATATGTTTGTTATGTGCTGTAATTTAAATAAAGAAAAATGCCTTTTATCATGATTAGCAATACATACTCTATATTTTGTATGTATATATATATTTATATATATACATGTATATATATATACATAAATCGTATATCTTGTATATTGTACTATCCCTAAATTCTCAAATCATGCAACTCACACACCTGTTTCTCCTTGAATATCCTTTATTCAACCAAACTCAAAAGCCAGAGGAAGAGTATCAGCTCTCAGCTTTTGTTTAATACGAGTTCATAGAGCGATATGTATATTGGTATTCTATTTTTGGTTGTTTTTTGGCTGCTGGTATTTTTGCTGTGTGTGTGTAGATATGTGTATAAAAACAGAACCAGCTTAAAACACAAAGATGAAGCTAAAGCTAATTTATAAGCCTGACTCAACAGAGCTGGTGTATTTCTGGAACACAGCACTGAGGCTCAAAGAAGAAACAAAAAAAGAGTAAAAGATAATGTTTGGGAAGTCAGTCCTCTCTGTGGCTGTGCTGTCACCGTTGTGTCAGTGCTGCCCAGATAATCTCTCTTGATCTTTCTCGCACCCTGTCACGTTTTAATTGTCACCTGTCCTCTTACATGAACGTCGTTGCTGCTCAGCGTTATAAACAACCGTAGCGCCGCTGCTTCTGCTGCTGCTTCTGCTGCTGCTCTTTCCTCTGGCACCTGTCTGCCTCTTCTTCATTTCAAAAAGCCTCTTCGAGTTCCACTTTGAGGGCTCGCCAATGAATAAGAGCGATGGCCTTGTGGTTGATAGCGAGGGCTCATATATGCTTAAGCTTTTAGATCTTGTGTATGGGGGGGGGGGAGCACAAACCAGTTTGCAACAATAAAAGCATGCAATGCAACAAAACAAACTCAGAAGCAGCAAAACGCAGCAAGCAACAATATGAAATGCTTAAAAACCATCACATCTGCCCTCTGACACTTGTGGCAACACAAGCAGAAGGAGATTGAAAGAAAAACATTTCGATTTTTTTTACTAAGAAATTGTTTCCTTTATGTAACTGTTCTCAGAAGCGACAAGTGAATGCAGGCTGGTCTTTTTTTGTAGAAAACAGAATGAAACAGGCTTTAGAGGACAGATTGGTGCAATCATCTGGACACCAGGCATGTGGGAGAAAGAGACAGGATGCCAAAAGACTGAAGTGGCGGCGGTGGTTCGCTGACGCAGCCTGTCATCTGTCCAGTTCCACCTCTGTCTCTGAGCGACCATTTGGAGGGAAACAAAATTGGCATACATGCGAAGGAGTTTGTGGGGTTATTCAGTGTTCAAGACTTGTTTGTCTGTTCTGGGATTTTTCATCTATTAAAAGCATGTTTAAAACAAGTTCTAAAAGTTCAGCTGTTCTTAATCCCTCCATCTAACTCCTTGTGCACATACCAGATCTTTTGCATCATGCAGAATCACTATCAGATGTCATATATTGTACCTTTCAGTCCAAATATTCATATTTTGGTTGAAACGTGCTGGCGCTCTAAACAGATGCCTCTGACCGTTTGACCAGAGTATGTAGTTCATAATTCCTCGCAGTGTAAACTTCTGTAATTAAAACAGATTAAATTGATTTTATTAGCCATAACTGTACCCTTCCTTTAAACATTCAACTCCAGAACTGTTCAGCCTTTTGCCTCTTTATGGCTATTTTGCATTGCAGTGATGGAATGCGTGGAAGAGTTGCCATCACTTTAATTTTATAACCGGTCAAAGGAGTCAAAAATGTTTTGGTTTTTTTTATCAAATGAATCCAAGTTGTGAATATCGTCCTGTGAAGTCCATCGCTCACTGTTTGCCAACTTGGTTCATCAAACAAAAACATATCTATATTCCTCCCGCCCTTGTGTTGGGCATGTTTACTATCTTCATGTTGCTGCCTACAACATAAAAGCCTCCCCACCTCTTTCTGGTCAGTTTTCACCCCAGGACAGTCCATGGAGTCCTGCAAAGGCTCCCAGTGTGGAAGGCCAATTGCCTCTGGTCAGACAGAGTTCAGGTTTTGCAGTCAGTTGTTTTCTCAACGCAACTGAAGGCAAAACAGAAGGAAAATAAACTGAAAACAACACATTCTAAAATGATATTGAACGTTTTTAGAGTCAGCTGACACCAGGTTAATCCAAGGCCTCTTCCAATGTAAAATACCCAGTCGTCCTTCCGCAGTTATTTTGGTGAAAGTAACGCAAAAGTATGATGCATTACTCTGCAAGGACGGTAATATCGTAAAGAAACATACCACTTTCAGGGGCCAGTAGTCAGTCACACAGCATGGGTTTCTCTCAGGGGAATACTTGCCGGAGGGAGAAAGGGAGATTAAGCGAGGGATGGAGGCAGAGAAAGCAAATGAATGTATGCAAAAGGGAGATAGTGCTGGTCGCAAAAGAAGACAGTGAAACATGGAGGAATCAGAGTGAGAGTATTATTCACATCCCGCCCCCCCCCCCCCCCCCCCCCCCACTCACGCTCCCACTCCCCCTTCCACCTGCCTGCATGTGAAACCAATCCTCCCAGGCAGCTACTGTAGGCGTCACATTACCAGCTGTCCCCAAGTCCTCAGCACGACTGCGAGACCTCCACAGAGAGACGCTGCAGTCAGTATGAAGTGAAAGACAGACAACAGAGGGAAGTTCGAATATCACATTCATAACCTTAAATCAAGCTGTGAGCCCCTTTAGCATCGTCAGCCTCATCCTGTATTACTGCTGTTTCCCTGCCTTCGTGTATGTGTGTGTGTGTGTGTGTGTGTGTGTGTGTGTGTGTGTGCTTGGGAAGAGAGGGCTGCAACTGATGTGAGAGTAGATTTCATTAGCAGTGGGCTTGTCAAATAATCAGCCTCATGGCGTTCCTCCCTTGCCTTTTTGAATTAGCTGGCTTGCATCCTGTGCAATTGTGTGCACACAATGCTGCATTGATTTTCATACCGTGCCTTTTGACATTTAATTAGAGAAAATGTGTTGTGTGTGTGCGTGTGTGTGTGCGTGCGTGTGTGTGTGTGTGTATGATGGAAAGAAAGAGAGAAAGATTTCACAGCATTCTCGTTGCCAGTAGGGTTGGAAAATTCATTTCCTTGGAGTAAATAACTCATTTCTCTACAATGGGACGAAAAGACCCTCAGGTGTGATTATTTGACAGTGTTGCACTGCTGTGCATGGAAGCTGAACGGCCCACGGAGAACACACGGGCTCCATTCGGCATGCAAAACATGCAGAAAACACACACGCCTCCCACACACGCAAACAGGCGCTCTGTGGCTGTTAAAGGAAGGCATCTTTAATGAATTTGGAAAATTAAAACCTATAGAACAAAAGGCTCAAAACTGTTTCAGCCTGCTGATCAGCAGCCAGAGTGTGAGTGTGAGTGGCATGAGGCTAATCAATAGCAGAATAGTACATGAGTGAGTCAGAGCTAGGCTCCCGTCTCCCCCTTTCACCCACCGTCTCCTCCCTGCACCCAGATTTTCATTGAAGTGTCAGTTACAGGCAGAGAGCTTTACACACCAGGCTGTGGAGGAGCTGCCAAAAAGCCCCAGTGTGAAGTAGCTACGGAGAAATATACAGCGAGACGCGTCAGTGAGACAGCGGACGAGAAGAAAAGAGAAACAAAAACAGATAGACGGCGGGGGTGTACGTGTGTGAGGGGGAGGTTTAGCACCAAGTGTCCATTACAGTCACAAAGACAGAAAGTGAATGGAAGAAGGAATACAAGAAAACGTACGAGGTGGATTTCCTCTGACAAAGAAGAGGTAGTGGATCCAAAGGCTCCAGGAGCTGTATGAAACAAAGGGTGGGACAAAGATAGAGAAAAGCAGATATCCACAGGGGAGCTCCTGTTTGCGGTTGTGAACAGCAGGCAGCGTTACAGTGCAACTCCCAAGTGAGCACATGCGTTTCGCTGCGTTTTCGAAACGATTCCCCAGATGCTCTGGCCTATAAATGAGGCACATTACTGCCTCGTGTTTGTGTGTGCAGGTATGTGTACATGTGGACCACGTGCAGAGGTCCTGCCTGACACATGTAAGGGCAAACTCCAGATCAGCACAAAGTCCTAATGGCTCTACCATGGCACATTAACTATGTATGAGGGGGGCGCTAACGTCCCTTCCAGCTTGTATGTACGCTAACCTCAGGGAGCCCGTTGTAACCGCAGATTACATGGCTACGAGGCTCTATGACAATAATAATGTTCGAAAAAACAAGTGGCGGGCAGTTGTTATTGCCCCGGCGCTGTCGTTAGCTGCAGCCCGAGAGACCGTCGAGCTAATCAACATGTGCAAATTGTTAGCCGCTAACTCCCACGTGGCCCCTCAGTTTCTAGCTGCTATGGCTTTAGCACAAAGTTTGAACGCACACCACTTTGATAATCACCCCACCTGCTGGTTATTACACCACACCTTCCATACAAAGTGACTGTGAACTTACTATTAGCAGTGTGCTAAAGCTGCTAAACACTAATTAGCAGGAGCAAAGTGGTTGCCAAAGGCATTCAAAGAAAAGGAACAGGAGGTAACAAACTCCTGTTCTGTGCCCACATCTAAAATACCAGAAAATAGAGGAATAAGATTACAGGCGCTTAGTTTTCATATTAGTGCACAGGCCTACAAACTCACTCATAAGCATCCCAGGTAGAAGAACCAGTTGAGGGTTCAACACCAACTTTGATGACGCCTCCTTCATTACAACGGTTTTATAAAAAGCTGGTGGAAACACAGGCTGGTTTGCTAGATGGCACCAGGGTTCCAAGGACCAGAAATAATTTGATTTTTCACATAGTATTATTGTTGCCACCGCTGTTACAAAGCCAATTGCATCAATTCTGTTTTCCTGGATTATTGGTTGGTTGGTTTGTCAACAGGATTACACAAAACCTACTGAACGGATTCCCACGAAACTTGGGGGGATGACTCTCAGCCAAGATTCTATGAGCGCACACAATTTGATACAGATCCCAGATTTGGCATGCTAAAATCATGGTGAAGCAGTTATCGGTGGTTTCAAATTTAGGGTAATGTCGGGCTATTGGGTTTGATATTGGATTAGGCTTGATTGAATTAAGAGGGACTGTTGGGCTTTGGTGGATGTTTGCGCTCTACTGAGGGCCGTTACAGTTTATTCATTGCGTCTATAAAAAGGCATGAGAGCAGATAGAAATGATTGCAGACTGCCAGCCTGACTGGATCAGTCAGCTTTCATCTTCCTGGGAGATTTTGTGCCTGACAACAGAAAAAGTAGCATGTTAGCAAAGTTTATAGGAAATCACTTGCTGATAGCGTCATTATTCTATAGCCATTATATTGTGCAATCAACATTTTCTCTGTAATGATGTGTTAAAGCAAAAAAAAAAACCTTAAATAAATTCCACATTGTTTGCAAACTCTGCACCACTAATGCACAATATGAACTAAACACTGGGGACCTTAAAGTGAGCTCTGCTTATTCATCTCACCTTTAGGCCAATCGTGTAAAAATGGCCCTGTATGAAAAACTGCTTCATTGTTTCAGCTCTAATTTTGCTTACATGGTAAATATGCCTAAAATGATTTATGTTTGTTTGAATTACCACAATCTAGCAGATGCACTCTGGAGTACAAGTGGACATGGACTGCCATGTGTAGCCTTACTGTGTGCCCTTTACCTGATGATCACAGTGCAAAGAGATGGGCACCCGCAGCTCAATCTCTCCCTGGGGCCCTCTGGTGGGTGAATCTGTTACTGCCTCAACCCCATTTACACCTGGCATTAACGTACGATCAGTATCAGGATACATTTGCACTTACACCTCATATTCAACACCTCATGTTACCTGACATATTTCCCTTGTCCATAATTCCACTCAGAAATTCACTACCTTAAAAGCACTGAGCTGCTCTTTACCCAGCTTTGGGGAGTGTGTGTACACGCAGAACAAACTGAAAAGACATGCAGAGGAAAAGTCAGGAAGGAGGGATGACAGCAGGCCTGGGGGAGGTGTGGAGTGATCCTGTCTTTCTGAGGTCGACGGAGAGATGAGGAGGACGTTCATTTAATAATGATCGGCTTTATGGCACAAGACTCCTCATTGCATATGTCTATGTGTGTGTGTGTGTGTGTGTGTGTGTGTTCGCAACCTGTCCGTGTTCTAAAGCAGAGTCTGGGCTTCCTGTCCTTGACCTTATGTAGTTTCTCACATACACACACACACACCTCCCAATGAGTTCCCTAATGAACGTGGATATTAAGGAGCTGTCACCTTTCGCACCTCTCAGCATGGGATAGAAAACTAGCTGTCAGTCTGATCATCACTGGGCCAACAAAGACACACACACACACACACTCGGGACATCCGTCACCGTCTCTTCAAAGTCACCCCTATCTCTCCGGGTGAGGCCAACTGTGTGCCACTGAAATGGGAGAGAGTTTATGAAGACATCTGTCTGGTGTTTCATTAGAGCTGACTCTCATGTCATGTGGATATTTCAGGCCCACGGTCACGGACAGCGTCCGCTCATGTCGTCCCCCGGCGCTCTGCAGTAGTACGGGGGGAGAGGAGATGAACGAAGACAGATAAAAAGCGACTGGAAGCTGCGGGACGTGAGGACACTCAGAGAGAGGGTTCAACTTTTGTTTAGCAGGGGGAGAATTGACAAGGGCGTGCCGTTTCTTTTAAACTCCGATCCCTAGCTCGTCGCAGTCTCCCGCTTATTTGATTTCGCCGTCTCTGAGGAATCAAGTTCTGTTTTCCAGGAGAGATGATGATTCACTTAGACATTCAAACAGGCAGTCAGCAATATAAACAATAAAGGGAGAAGAAAGCGAAAAAAAAAAAAGTGCTACACTCCAACACACTGTACAGAATGATGAAATATCATATTTTAAGATCATCCACTGGGAAAAGCATTTGCAATTTTCAAAGGGCTTTGCAGGAGGCTGCTCCATTTTAAGGCGCAAAGTGAAAGTGCTCTCAGCGAGATCACAAATTTAAAGGCTTCAAAAGCTAAATCAATAGCCAAATTATAGGATTTCTATAGGATTTAGGATTTAAAAGACATGAGGTGTGTGGCACAGAGCTTCACAGATCAGAGACTTACAGATCAGACTGTGGTGTTGAGAAGACTGAGTAGAGTGATGCCAGACTGTTCCTATTACCACCTCTCTATGTTAGAAGTCCAAATCAGCTCCTCTTTTAATTACTACTTTCTTATTCTCTTCTTTTAAAGTCTATTAAAGAGGCAGCTCACCAGTTTTACAAATGAAAATCTAACCAGTCAAAAGGAATTATGCCGCCTTGCACGTAAGGATCTGCAAAGTAAATAAAGCTGTCAAATTAACATGACGATAAAAAGTACAGCCTTTCCCTCTGAGACACAGTGTGAAGAGTGGCACATAATTAACATACAACATAAGTCAAAGTACCTCAGAGATGCACTTAGAGTAAAATGACTTGTCACTATGACTTCATAATTACTCCTCTTGGTTCATTTGCTATAGATCAGTATGAACATGAATGGGACCGAGACTAAGAGGCAAAAAAGTTAGTTTTACTCTCCTTTTGTCTGGACCAGTGGAACCAAACTGCAGGCATGAACGCAACATGAAACTTAGGATATCTCAGCCTCTGTTGCACTGATTTTGACCATTGTTTTTACTTATTTTCAACCAATGTCTCCCGAGCTTATGGAAGTGTAATAGTAAGTCCCTTGAATGAAGACCTTTTTAATGTGCTCGCTATTTATGGTACTTTTACCAGTGCTGAAAAGAGAAGAGAGGCAGTATAGATATTAATATTAATATGAACAACCTATAAACATGTGCAAGCAAAGCAGTGGGCTGATGTCAGAGTCACAGAGTTAACTTCCCGTTACACTCTGTGGAGCATTAGGATCTAAATGTTAACTGTCTCTGTGTGTTTGAGAGCAGCGCCAATGCATGAGAAAATAGCGCTAACCAATAATGAGGTCAATCTGTGACTACTTCAGTCCCATTACCACCCTCCACCCAAGACGCCGTCCCTCAGGCTTCTCAGGAAACGGCATGCAAACAGCAGCCGGTAAAACAAAAGCAACGCCGCTTCAAACACCCGAGTACCCGCTGATGAAGAGATGCAGCAGGTCTCCATCCTGTCATCCCCCGTTAGCCAGGCCATTCATCAAAACATCAGCGGCAGGTGGGTGGAAACGTAACACTGAGGCCCGCTCGGATATGGCGTGCTGGTTTTGAGAGTACAGTATGTCAGTGTGTACACAAGTGCTCCAGAAGCCCATCATCCTGTAATTACCAGCTGTGTGATTTGTACCCATCGAAAGGGCAAGTGAGCGTTGACTTATTCAATAACTAATTTTTTGCATTTGGTGGGCAGAATTAGATTTATATGCCATTAAAGACAGAAGAGTCGCATCACTGAGAGTGACCGATTCTCTTCATCTCTCTCAGTTCTGCTCCAAGTTGCAACTATCAGTCGATCCCAAAAGGCCAGTGTTTGCCACGGTTCAGTGTGATACAGGATACAGGCTTTGATGGTTCAACACACCTACAGTATGTGAACCCAATTTGAATGAAGGCAAACTGTGACAGTATTTGGACTAATCCTCCTGTTTCCTACATGATAAACACCTAAAAGTGTCCCAGTATACTGGTAATACAATAATAACAATAATACTGACGATAATTAAAAATAAAATTTTGATATTGTGCAAGTTATTCATATGAGATATCAATTAAGTGATAAGATCATATGAACAGTGCATCCCTTCTTAAAACATTTCCATTTCTTTCTGTTCTGACTTTGTCATAGTAGGTGGCAGTAATGCACATTAATGCTAGTTACCACAGAAATAAAACAGGATAATTAATTAGGTGTAACTGTTCCTTTTTGCACAGTAACTGTTACTGACTCTCTCCACCTTCCATCACTTGTTTTTTCAAGTTTAATCAATTTGCCAAAAAGAGACAATGGATATTGTGATAATATTGTCATCCTGAAATCTTTTGGCCACACTAATCATGTAGTGAAAATGCGATATTGTGACAGACTTAAAGTTAGTCAGTTGTTTAATATTTTGGCAGATGCACTTAGTTAGTTAGTCAGAGCTCAATGCAGTTAGCCTGGCTTTGTCCAAAGCTAAAAAAATCTGCCAACCGGTGTCTCTTGCCCTTCTTTTCTTTCTTTTATATAATTAGCACGTCAACAATGTCCCTTTCAACAGTTCAGACCTCTGATAACTTACAATGTATAACAGTTTATTAGCCCCTCAGGCATTGATTGCATCTAAAGAAAACAAAAAAGTCCACGTTGGAAGTCATAACAGATAAGCTCCACCTCGAATTCTCATCAATTTTTAGCTTGATGCTGAGTATAGAGTTTCATATTGTTAAGCCTGCACTGCAAGGCTGACAGAGGACACTCAGAACTTTTTTGTCCTTCGTGGCTGACACAGTTTACATTTTGAATGATTTTCCTAAGAAAAGAAAACATACAGAAGATGAGATCATTGGCGTGGAAGAAAAATCCATTTCACTTTTATTTGATTTTAACTGTTGTGTTTTCTCTGCTGCACTTTGATCATCCGACCTGCAAACGCAATGATGTAAAACTGTAGTCATTAGTTGTGTGTGTATGTGAGCGTGTGTGATAATTATACAGTAAAACCAAGTCATTCTCATCCAGAACTTCCCAAAATATTTCAAAACGCTGAAACAGGTCAGAGCGCTTCCAGGAAAGAGCCAGCAGTAGCATTTAATGAGGACTCCCTGTCGTCAGTTTGAAGACTTTCATTTTGTTCAACTATGAATCAGTTTCCAGTAAAGTGAGACAATAATCAACTGATGAAGCCATATTACTTTAGATACCACCAGGGGTCTCACAACATGAAATTAAAACTAAGATTTGAAATGCTGAGTTAAGTTAGAGTCTGTAAGTTATTCAGGGCTATTAGATAAACTCATACAGAAAGACAGACCAAATAACAATGAGAAACTGATGAATCCACAGTACAAAACAATAAAATGTCATTGTTTTCATTGGTGCAAGGTGCCTGAGAGGTGTTTGTTGAATGTCAAAACGATAAGACTTTATTGAATTACAATGTATAATTCAAAAAGCAACTGAAAGCCAAATTCAGAAACTTTTTAAGCTCCATGAGGCTTTAGGCCTAGTACTTAGGCACAGCACTGAGCTAAATGAGATAAATGCTAATGTCATCATCACACAAGAGTAATGTTTAAAGTGTTTAACATCCATGGCCATGAACTTTGGGTCATGACCGAAAGAATAAGATCCCAGATACAAGCGGCCAAAATGAGTCTCCTCTGCAGGGTGGCAGGGCGCTCCCTTAGAGATAGGGTGAAGAGCTCTGTCACCCGGGAGGAGCTCAGAGTAGAGCCGCTGCTCCTCCACATCGAGAGGAGCCAGCTGAGGTGGCTTGGGCATCTGTTTCGGATGCCCCCGGGACGCCTCCCTCGGGAGGTGTTCCTGGCATGTCCCGCCGGGAGGAGACCCCGAGGAAGACCCAGGACACGCTGGTGTGACTATGTCACTCAGCTGGCCTGGGAACGCCTTGGGATCCTCCCGGAAGAGCTGGAGGCAGTGTCCGGGGAGAGGGAAGTCTGGGTGTCCCTGCTCAGGCAGCTACCCCCGCGACCCGGCCCCGGATAAGCGGACGATAATGGATGGATGAATGGATGGGTGTTTAACATCTTAGGTTAGCATGTCAGATGAACTAAATATTTGTTGGTTATCACCACACACTAAGTGCAGCTGAGGCAAAAAAAAATTGTATTTGGTCCCAAACCAATTATTACATTTTGTCAGACAATCTCCAAAATGGTTATACAGTTCACCCTGAGGGGTACAAGAATATCTGCACCGCATTTGACGGCAATCCATCCAATTGTCATCAAGATATTTCCCTCAAAACCACAAATGTAGACATCATGATGGCGCCCTCCTTAAAAGTCAGGAGGTCAACAAAGTTTGTTGGGTTCATCTTCTGGGGAGAATGAATCCATCCAGTAACTGTGAGATATTTCAGTCTGGACCTGGGTGGTGGACTGAAGGACCAACATTCTGATCTATCCACACTATAAGAATTGCAAGAAACATTAAAATCCTACTTTTAGACTTCCAGATACTATTTTTTAAACTATTAAAGATTGAATATCATGGAAGGCGAGACAGATTTTACCTCACAGACAGCCCTGATGCTTCAACTTCGTGCTAAGCCTTGGGCACTACCACTGTAACGCTGAGGAATTGTTTTGTGTCTCTGTACTCTACTGCTTCCACCTTGCATAATGGATTCAGCGGAGCCATTTATTCCCCCTGCTGAACTTGGCTTCCTGCCATTCTGGTGGCAGTATCTGCACTCCGGCAGAAACACAAAGGAGCTGATCTTCTCATTTGGTTCATTCTGCAAAAGATAAAACAAGCTTTTTGTTTCTCTCTCTGTGTGTCTGCAGATAGCTTGTCGCCTCCTGTCAATGTGACCATCAAAGCGGTGAAAGCAAACTCTGCTGTGGTGACATGGGACATCCCCGAGGGAGACCCCGTCATTGGCTTTGCAATCACACAGCAGGTGAGCAATACACACACAATGACACATCTCCCACGGCATATATATGTAAATGCATATGTACCAACAGGGCGAATGTAGCTGAATATGCAAGTATAAACAGGCATCGACATAAACAGTAATTCAGTTAGGTTCACTACTAGTTGTGGGTGCCATGTCCAATTTTCCTTATGTTGTTGTTGTTCCCCTGCTCAGAGTCAGGGAGCATAATGGGAATTATCCAAGGGTGCTGCATCCTGTTAGACCGCCTGTCCTCTCCATGACAACAGCAGACTCTGACAGCTCTGTGAAATGGAGGGGAAAAAAAAAATAAAAAAAGTGATATAACGCGCTGCTGTCAGGCTCAAATAAACATACAAACTCACACGCACGGACATTAATCACATCGCGTTACAAGCATGACTTTTACGGACGCAAACACACCTACACGCTTGTTCACAGGAGAGGGGAGTGAGATGAGTGTGGAGGACAGCTGCAGGGTCAACGTGGGTCACTTTCACACAGCGGTACCAAGGTGTGCGTGCAGAGGAAGTCATTTCTATTCATTCTGCTGTAGAATTGTGACATCGTGAAAGTGCAAATAACACAGGCCATAATTTTTTTAACCAAACTAAAGTAGCACAAGAAACATATATCTTGTTTTTACTGATTTTACTGATTTCCCCTATCTTTCCTTATTATTTCTCCGATCTTTCCTTATTATTTCCCCTAGCTTTCCTTATTATTTCCCCTATCTTTCCTTATTATTTCCCCTAGCTTTCCTTACTGTCTGCTGCAATACTTATTGTCAGTATTTGCACAGTCGTAGATCATATTTTTAAAGAAATAGTTTGACATTTTGGGAAATAAGCGTATTCACTTTCCTCACAAAGGGGTAACGACTAAAAGACTGATGCCAGTTGTGGACATGTATTAATCACTTCTGATGTGTGGGCGGGTTGTCTTGTGATGGGAGCTCCAGAACACACTGCCTCTAGAGCCCCTCTCAAAATGAGGCTAGTTCAACCTCACATAAAGACAAATAGGGAAAATTAGCCTGGTTCTGTGCAAAGGTAAGATAAACAAATAGCTTTCAGCCCTTTGTGCTAAGCTAACAAGATTCTGGCTCCAACTTCTTTGTCAGTCTTTGCATTTATCTCGAGGCAAGAAAGCAATTAAAGGGGCTCTTACGAACTTCTGTGTTGTGCTGGGAGAAGGTCTATGTTCTCTGACTCCATTTTCTAAACTAATGTTAGTTTCCTTTTGCTTTGTGTTAGCGGAGCGGATACAGGCACTGAGATTAAGTACACAAGAATGTTCATAGGCTTGTATAGGCAACCAAAAGAGATTGGGAAGGTGCCATTTTTTATGTTACCCTACAATCCACTCACATATGGCTGATTAATAAATGATTAAAACATGTAAATTGCTACAAATTGTTACATAGAGGTCATAAGCACAGTTTATAACATGTTGAAGTAGTGCTTTGACGGGGAGGCGTTTATGAATAACAGCACGCACAACAATAGCATTAATTTCAGTGGCAAAATATGCCAGTGAAGTGCATTATTTTGTTCAACCAGGACTCCCTTTGCCATAATAGGACCCATCAATACCTAATTTTGCCACAAAGTTGCAACAGACGGCCTCTTGAGCAGCCCAAAAGTCCATTAATGTCCCAGTGAGGTGCCCAGTCGTCCCTGCCGTTAGCCAAATTATCATGTTGATGTGAATATAAGCCAAGAATCCTCTAAATGGTTGTTGGTGCCTTCTTTTTTTTCACCATTGAGTCACCAGTTTTGCAGAGCCTGATAGTTGACCACAAAACATCTGTCCTTCTGCTGCAAAAAATATTTTATATAAAAATATATATAATGTAAATAATTAATACATGACATTTCCCATGTCATACTCTGACAGAAGAAAGACGTGCGCATGCTTCGATTCATCCAGGAAGTCAACACCACCACACGCTCCTGTGCATTATGGGACTTGGAGGAAGAGACAGACTACATAGTGCATGTCCAGTCGATCAGCATGTCTGGTACAAGCCCGCTCAGCGAACCCCTGCGCTTCCGAACGCCGAAGGAGGCCGAGACTCAGGCCTCTAAAAGTAAAGGTAAAGTGCCACAAAGATACTTACACAGAAGACAAACACTTGCTCAGTCATACTACATATCTACACACACTCTGATCCTATCCTTTTCAAGACAGTAAGTGCAAAAGGGACTTGGCCTTTTGACAATAGCTTGACTGATTTTGTCTAAAGACCAATAGAAATCAATTGACACAAAGCGTGAAATGAAATTTCACAACACAGTGCATCTGAAACTCGCCCCTGCTGACCACAACTCGGGAATAAAACGTCCAAGGGGGTTGCATGCTTTATTGTTTATTGACATGCCCTGCCGGGCCTCTCCCTGCAAGTACCCAGTGCAACTGCACAGTAAACCAAAATGAGGAATGGCATTTATCAGTCACAGAGAGAAGGTAGTCAGAGCTGCGAGAGGTGGCAAATCAATGTGCCTCTGGCTCAAGCCCTGCTCCATTCCTCTGTTACACTCATCTCTCATGTGAGCTGCTGTTATACTGGACGTCGATGCTTCCAGGCTGTGGAGCCAGAAGAGTCTGAACTTTTGTTATGGTGGTGAGTAGGCCGGCAGAGGCATGTAGAATATAAACACGATCATTGTAGTGTGCTGAAGACGTGATCTTCTCACTATTGAGGATTAATTACTGTAGCAAAGGGAGTGGTGTCTCTATGTTGTATCTGCAAGGGGAAGAATGTACAGAAATCAATAACTGCACAGGATCGAGATAAACAAGTGATTTTTTTCTCAGGATTCATCCTTACAGTAAATGCACATATTGGTTTCCTTGAGGTTGCAGATACAGTTGAAGCAACCTCGTTTTTCCCCTCCTATCCAAAGGCTTTTCAGTTAACTGCCAGCCACTGGGAGTCCCCCTAACCTTCTGGGGGTTTGCCTGGATTTCACTGTAAACACGCCCATTCATTCAGCTGCAGGGTTCCCTCACAAAAAAACACACAGGATACATACCCTTTAAACCGTAACCTTATTCAGCTACTCTACTACGTATATCTCAGAGGCAAATATTATACTTAAAGCTTTAGTAAGTTTAGTTAGCATTAGACCTGCTGGTTACTTTACTTAGTTTATGTATATTTTATGTCAATAATATAAAGTTGTAGCTAGGTTTTATCATAACAGGTTAAGCCACCCAACAGTATATAAAGTTTTGTTTTCAAAAGCTATGAAGACTGAACAATGGCTCCAACTCGTGCCCAATGCAAAGAAATTTACTGAAGTGGCTCAGAACCACCAACACACGCTCAGGCAAAAAAAAAAAAAAAAAAAAAAACAGATATAGTAGAGAGAGACTGGTAGTCAATTTTTTATGAGGGATAACAGAAAAATCATAGATTTCTTAGAAGTCCAGACAGGACCAACTGAATGTCCCTATTGTGGCCACTAAAAACATAAAATATTACAAACTGCACTTGTAAAGCAAAAGTTTGGCAGTCACATTCTTGCCAAGAGTTATTGTAACCACCCATAACATGGAGCTATAACCAGCAGCTGTTTAACTTTGTTAGCAGTAAGACTGGAAACAGCTAGCCTAATTCTTTCCATAGGTTACAAATCCACCTACAAACAGTGCCGGACTAGCTTTGGAAGTGCTGCGAGGCAGATTTTGGTGCCTGTCTCTCACGTCTGTACCATAAACATGAAATTACAGCCAGCAGCCGGTTAGTTTAGCTTAGCATAACGACTGGACACACAAGGAGACACAGAGTATTGAGAGAAATAAGCTGTATCCTTGTATCTGTACAAAGATGAGAGTGTAAAAACAACAATATGTCTAGTTTTGAGAGTGCCAGACTGGAAACACGGGAGCGTGTCTGGAGGTTACAAAATCTACTGCCTACCAACAACTTTAAAGCTGACTCATTTTTATGACAGAAATAAGTTGTATCTTGTTTGTTAAATCTGAACAAAAACTAGGGTGTAATATAAACTTGCAGGGGTTTTTTTAGCACGCTGGACTTTTTCTGCCAAGACAGATATTGCCTTTGTCCATCCATTGTGTGGATCATAGAACGTTACTGTACTTTGGTTTTTTACAGATTAAACAAAAGTGATAGTTGCTAATTGATGAGCTTTATAGGTGCACTCACATCTGTACAATAAACATGAAGCTACATTTAGCAGCCTGTTAGCTCAGTTTAGCATAAAGACTAGAAACAGGGGGAACCAGCTTGCCTTGGCTCTGTCCTTCTGATGTTAATCAGTTTTGCGACAACTTAACAAACGAGACATAATGCGTTAATTAATCAGCTTTAATCAGCAGATTGTGTTACTCTGGGCCAGAGCCACGTCACCTCTGCTTCCAGGTAGTAGTAGTAGCTTCACGTTTAAGTGTCCAGGCGCGAGAGTGGAATCATTCTTCTCATCTATCTCTTCAAAGAAGAATAACTCCCCAAAAAAGTCCTTTGAAATTACTCGAAGAGTTTGAGCATCCAGCTTTTCAAGACAGGTTGCTGAGTCGTATGAAAGTAAAATGCTTTTATGAATGTCTGTTAGCCTGTTTTTATTTGGAAGGCTGTTAAAGGAAGCAACGCTCTCTCTCTCTCTTAGCTCACTCACACACAAAAATGTAAGATTCTCACAAATTGGCAGGCTCTGCACCCACACAAACACACACACACAAACACAAACACGCACACACACACACAAAGCAAGTGAAAGTCCTTATTCAGTGAAAAGAAGAAATGATTACCCCACTCCTCCACACATTTCCCACCATGTACACACTTCTACAAAGCAAATCTCCACAGAGAGCGGGTCTGTGATTCATCATCCTTCACTCGCACTCGACAACTTCCGCAGTTTAGCACGACACCACACATCTTTCTCTTTCTCATTTGTACCACTTGCTCAATGATGTCTGTTTAATTAGCTTAGCTACGTCGAAACAATGAAACCTTTTGATGGTAGATGAGCAGATAGACTCCAAGTGACAGTCATTTTTTTAATCGTTGATTGTAATATGTTGGGATTTTATACTGAATGGCTTTATTTTGCATGATGTAGTCAAATAATAGGCGATTACTATTTCAGACATTTTTCTGACATTTTAAGAGATGAATACAATGATTCAGAGTGGCATTACTTGCTCATTGTTCCGTGAACCGCATCAGCAGAATTCATATAAAATAAGGAAGAACTTGTTCTGTAGGAAATTCTTTCGCAAATAGAGTTATGATATAAAGAGTCAAGGGAGACTGGCATCAGTGCCCAGTAGAATAACAATAAAAACATTTAAAATTACATTGAGATTAAAAAAGAATAATACTGTCCATGATAAATAATAACAGCAAGGTGATAATATAGTTTGAAGTGATGCAAAATGTGTAAGATTACCTTTCATAAACATTAAACAGGTAAGGTACATACATTAACAGGCAACCCAAACGGTGGGAAATTAGCTGTGTGGTGGTGTAAAGGACTGACACACACAATGACAAAAAAGACAGAAATGGCATTTGTCTTTTACTGCAGATAATTCACCGGGCAGAGAGTGTGGGAGAGAGCCTTTCAGCACGGCTGTTATTCCATTGTCTGGATATGACAGGCGGATGTCTGCAGAAGAAAAGGGAGGCTTTCACCATCTTCGCTTAACTGCTCAGCCCTTCTGTTCTGCCATTTCATGCTGATTTCAGTGGAAAGGATGAGCCTGAAATGCTGGATTATTCCACATTTTCTTATTTCCTCTTGCACAATGGGTTTAAACTTCAGGAGATCAAAGGAAGCGAGAGAGGCGGAGGGGGGGAGCACAACCTATGCACAAAAAAGGAGGGGAAGACAAGGAATCCGAGCGCGGGAGGAAGTGAAAGAGAATGCAGAGGTGCAGGACAATAGGAAAGCCTGTCAGTGAGCAACAGGCAATTAAATTCAACAGTTCGCTTGAAAGCAGACGTACAGAAAAATGTCTAAAATAAACATGTTTCTACTTCCTTTTGTCAAGTAGCAGTTTCATCTCTATGTCAAAACAGGGCTGCAATGAAAAACTGTAAAACAGCATCCTTCAGCTCTGCTACATCCCATAGGATGAACAAGTAGAAGTAGCCACATAATGACAAAGGAATGATCCTCTGTATATGACTTTGGCACCGTAAAGGAATAACTAAACGTTTGGGGAAATACACTTATTACCTTTTTATTTCAAGAATAAGATGAGAAGATGATTTTTGATCTCATCTCAGCTATAAGTCAGTCACTAAACTCAGCACTCACCAGATTCTACAGTTCTCTCCCTTCATTTTCCCTCTTACCGCTGTAACGCTATGCTCATGAAACAAATTACACTGACTCCAGACAGCAGCCAACATTACAGAACATCATTTCCAAACAATGGCGGTCAACTTGGCAGAATGCTGCTGGAGTCGGGTTAAACGCAGGATTGAAGATGAAGCTGAATAGGATGGGAGTCCAGGTGTTTATACCTCCAGGGAGTTTAGTTCTGCACCCAACACTCAATAACATCTTCATGTTTATTTTGATAGACGGACCTGATGTGCAGTATGCATTTTGCAATCTATAGCTCCACATAGCGGGTTTTTAAAAGACATGTGTTTCTGCTGTAGATTTGAAAATTGTTACCACAAGGTAATACATAAACCGTACAATTTATTCCTGGTGGAGTGGAAAACACTTTTACATCATGTGGAGAAACTTTTTTTATGACTAAAGGAATAAATTATAATAATTAATTGAATAAATTAAACATGGGGAAATAACCAAATTAAAGGAAAACCAAAGAACACCAAAGAATTTCCAGGTCAACTGATAATTGATCTGGAGGTGGAGGGACTTGCATGCATCAGAAGCGTTACATCGGACCAGCTGGTCCCAGTGGGGCCGGCCAGCAACAGTGTCAGGCACCCTGGGCCGCTGTGCTTTGATTAGTTAATAGTGGGCAACAGATGCCGATCGATCAGCAGAATTGCTTGTTGCTAAAAGCTACTGGAGCGTTGGGTTCCTGCCACACTGGGCCCTCCAAATGTCACCCACTGCATTTAATAAAAGGAAAGTGTTCTCTACGCTGCAGTGAACTTTAGATCAAGCCTCTGACTTCCACAACCCTCAGCAGACCAAGAAAAAGTTACTACAGGTTGTTGCTCTGCTCAGTAGAAACCTGCAGGCATCCACAGGCAGACTGCTGCATGTGCAAACAACAAGGAAACACTCGCAACTCTCTTTGATATTCCTGATATCTCTTGACAACTTAAAAAGTGATGATGGTGGTTTATTTGACCCGATCCTGACTGCTGTGATTAACTGGTTCTCTCCCTCCATCATGCTCCAGTAAGCACGATCTCATGTGGCCTAGATCATGCAAAACCCAGCTCTATGCCTACTCATGTATGCATGCGTCTGCCTGCGTTTTTACAGTATATAATGCCAGCCTGTGTGAAGGCTGTCCTTTGAAAATCACGCACCAAGGTCTCTATCAGCACCTGTGCTACAGCGCCCTACTTACACTGTACGTGTAATTTACTGTAAGACTGAGATTTGGACGTGGCAGTTCAAGATCTCAAGAGTAAGAATACAGACTTTAAACTGCGAATGTCTGATTTAAAGAGTATGTCAACAACACCTCAAATTGATAAGAAAATGATGTAGCAGTATTATAGTTTGGTCAAGTCTGCTGGTGCTCTACAACAACATGCACTGAAAACATGCAAAGAACGTGGAATCTTATCCTCGCAGGACCAGCAGAAAACACAGATTAATGATAAAAGCATAACTTTATGCCATATTTGTGGAGATAAGTGCAAACAGAAACAAGAGAACGCTGTGCCCTCCCCACACTGTGGGTAATTACAGCAGCAGAAAAGGCAATATCTGAAAATAATAAAATGTTAAAGAGTGTATCCAATTATGCCCCAATATCTCAAAATGTAGCATGCAGTCATTACTAGTCTCTGAAATAAAATTTAATATGGTAACATGTCATGTAGGCCCCATTGTGTTCATGGCAAAAATCATTTCCACAAGAGACACCAGTGCAAACATTAGAAGTGGAATAAGCAACCCTGGTTGTTATAATACAATGTTGAATGTTTCAGCACTGAATGAGAAATATAATATCGGCCAACTTCATATGGCATATAACATTAAATACTTTATCATGTAAAAGTAAAACATAGTGGAAACAACTATTGGTAGAGACATTTAAATCTGATTCACTGATATCAATAAAATTCCATGTCTATCACGTGTTTGGGAAAATCTAACACTGAAACAGACAGGACTGTTGTCCCTCTGCATTTGTTCAAGGTCATTTTTACAGTACATATGACGGAATAAATTGACTTAAGTACTGTACCTATAAGGACAAATTTGGGGTCCTTCTACTTTACTAAATTACATCCACTTCATCAGACTTTATACTTCCACTACACTACATTTGTACACTTGGTACGTTTCAGATGACAATTTTCAAGGGAAATTTGATGTTCTCTAAGAAACTGAAGGATGAAGTTTTCCTTCAGAGGTTGAGAAAATTCCTCTCCTTCTTAAATTGAATAAAAAATGTGTGTGTTTGTGTGTGTGCATAGATATAGATATGGATATATAGTCTATATCTATATCTATATCATATAGAAATAGATATAGATATAGATATAGATATAGATATAGACATACAGGACATTTCAACCCAATCCAAGGCTCAGGATACACATACAATGTGAATACTTCTTCCACCCTGTGTAACCTCGTCTGCACACTAAAGCAACAATATACATTTATTTGTATTTTGGGGAGGGTTAACAGGGTGATAAAAAGTTAAAACAAGCTCCTCTGCTCTCTTAAAAGTCAGATTACTACTGCGGCAAAAAGTAAAACCACATAGTCCCCTTCTTATTTAGACCCCCTACTTCTCGAATCTTTTTTATAACCATAAGCAGAGGGAATGGATATTCTAATTTGTTTACTGTCTGATATCTGGATTGTATATCAGCTGTGTCACACATTTTAAAGTTATCTAAAATACAATCCTCTTCTCTGAAACGACATTCTGATCCCTCAACCGTGTCATGGTGGATGCAAAGTTGTTGATGCACAGGATTGTGCTCATTCTGTGATATATCAACCAGGCAGCTCTTATTACGAGGGCCCTGTATTGCGAAAACACACTGATGCAGACTTATTTGCCTCCGAGCGCGGCACACTTTAAGTGTCAGTCATTAGGGTGGGTGAAAATGCTGATTTTATAGGAAAACATTTTGCTGATATGCTGTATAATTTTGCTTTTTGGCCGCCAGTTAGCCGCTGTTTGTCTTCCAAACAATGATTTGCCTCAAGACTCAGAAACTCTCCTCAATAGAAGCTGCAATGTTGTGGGTAATTATGGGTTCTGATGAAGATCAGCAGCATACTGACCTTGGCTCGCTTACAATTGTGTGATAGGACATATTAAAGTTATTGTAGAGAGTGGGATTTCCATGTATGTATAAAGCAGGTCCAAAGAGACACTAAAACAGTAAATAAAACAGAGGGTGAATAGAGGTGCTGCAGCAATTGACAGTATGAAAAATATAATGTTAAAGCATGTACACATTTTCTAGTAGACACCCAAAATAAAGCAATTTATGTGAAAATTAATAATAAGGGTCGTTTAATGAAAAGGTGAATGTGTTTCATCATCTTATTAAATGATAGATAATGAATAATTGTTTATTTCTCTGCTGTTTTCTCACATATTACACAGACATTTCAGTTCAGTCCTAATCCACTTCCAGTAACAGATACACATGTTGTACTTTGACTCCTTTCAGACGAAGTGACAATGGAGGAAGTGGGCCAGACCACCCAGCTGAGGGCAGGGGAGCTCATTATCATCGTGGTGGTGCTTATCATGTGGGCAGGTGAGCTCCAATCCGTTTACTGAACCAGGACCAGACAGCTTCACACGAAGCTTTTTTTGTCATTATCGGACTCAAAACAACAGAAGCCCCTGCAGTGCCTTGGTTTGTGTTTGGTGGATAACCAGAGTTTGAATATCATCCTCTCCTCCTCCTAGGTGTGATCGCTCTTTTCTGTCGCCAGTACGACATAATCAAAGACAACGAGCCCAACAACAACAAGGACAAAGCCAAAAACTCCTCAGAGTGCAGCACTCCTGAGCATCCGACGGGGGGGCTGTTGCGCAGTAAGGTATAACCCACCCCTCTCCTCCCCCCGGGTGCCTCCCATTCAGCGGTGCCGGGCAGGTGAATGGTCCCGGCCACTTCTAGACTTCCTCCATGCAAAATCACAGTGTCATCTGAACGTCAGCTAAACTCTGCTTCAACATGACACCTGTATGTGCATGAGTCTGCGGCATTCACAGAGCACACACACAAGTCATGGCTTGGCTAATAAGTTATTGTTTGATTAATGCACAGAGCCACATACCATATCCATTTCTTGTGTTGCAGAAAACGAAAGTCAGAACAAATGCATTCTGTTCACCCTCTTACTATAAACATCAGTAAAACATGTGGGTACAGGGGCTTCCTCATGCTCATTGAAGATGCTTATCGTGTGATTCCTGTGAGTCCTCCAGCCTTCTCACACCTGCCATCTTCCTCTTTCCTCCCGCAGTTTCCCAAGAACAACAACAACAACAATAGGATGCCATCTGTCAACATCATTGAGGTGTGACTGCCAGGACGTCTTCTCTTTATCTGAAAGACTTTGCGTTCTCACAAACATGTGAGCTCCTTTTTAAGCCCATCTGCTTGTCAGGATGAGGCCGGGCCTCCGGGTCTCTCGGCTGCAGCCCTCACTCCCTTTTGACACGGGACCTAGCTCTGAGGCAAAGCTGCAGGACTCCGGTGGGGGCGGGGCACTGCATGGCCAGTGCTGGTCAGAGAGCAGAGTTGGCAGTGGAGTGCTTGGCGACTGTGCCATTCTCAATGACTACTGTACCATGGGGCAGCAGAGATAAGGGCCAAATGGCTCCGGCAGTGAGGGGTCTGTAGATAAAACAACCCATGGGACCAAAGGGACTTTTCTTTCTCTCTCACGCCGGCTGTCTTTGAGGGCGTTATCAACGACCACAGACCAGGATCATCCCATTTTTTCTCCACAACCTGTTTTCTTCACTTTTCAAGGTAAACACTGTAGATCATTCAATTCTAGTTTTACTTATCAGACTTTTAACAAGGTGCCACCAGAACAGTCCTGTTGTTCTGTCCCTATTTTTTTTTCCCATTCTCCCCTCGGGCAGAAACTCTTGTTTCTTGTCTGCCGTCCTGCGGGAAATGTTTTCATTCTGACGAGCTTGTTTCCACCCTCAGGGAGTCCAGACTCCACCTGGCTAATGCAGGAGCCATTGCTCAGATGTGCTGCGATGACGCCAGAGCAGCTTAGAGGGATCACTCGGCTCACCACCAGGCGTGAATCATCCAGTCTTATCGGAAAACACACTCACTCATAACGAAAGGAACACATATATTCATTAAGGTCGGCACTTGTGAAACTTATTTCCTGCTTTTATTATACAGCAGATTTCTGAAGTGTTACATTCCACATCCAGGACAAGCCCTTTAGTATTCCTTTGTGTCTTTCTCTTTGTGGGTGATGGATTTCAAAGTTTTCTGAGGAGCAACAAAAGAACTTCCATGATGGAGACCATTCATCTCCTTAATGAACTTTTAGAAAAAAAGGGGGCTGGACTCTGTGCTAGTCTATGGAGAGGTGAACTTGCCTCTGTGGAGAGGTCCCTTGTATCAGCAATAACAGCCTTTGGAGGAGCAAGGACTCAGTCTCTGTAGCCTCTGCGTCTAAAACTCCACCTCCCAGCATGCAATGTTCAGACAGATGAACAAACTGCCCATCCACAATGAGGAGAACCCCGAGCCTCATCTGCAGGTGATCCGTTCTCCGAAACTCTCGGAGAAAAGCCTTTCAGCGCTGTTGTAACAACTTGCATTTCTGACGGAAAGCATGGAGAAAAAAAGCCTTTTTACAAGCCCAACTTTCAACCCCGAGACATCCGTCTGACATCCTGAACAGAAGGGCTTCTACCAGAACTTTTTTTTTCTTCACAAAGTTAACATTTGTGTTGAAGCTCTGCGGCTGAAAACAACGCTAAGGGATCGACATGTGATACTGTGCACTGCATACTGCGAGGATTTTATCAAGCAAACGGTGTATTTGAGGGCTGATTTCAAACTCAGTAGTGCTGCCTTAAATATATATCTGATGAGTTATCTAACAGGACGGAAGGCCCTGTGTCTCATACTGCTGTCATATTCATTAGCTTTCACATGATATTTAAACATGTGTGTGCAAAGTAAAACAAGAAACGTGACAGATTGATGACATGTAGAGTGAGCCGAGGCATTTAACGTGTAAATACATTTTACATTTCATCCAGCCTTTCATGGAACACGAGAAGAGTAATGTGAAAAATGTATAGACGGCCGATGTAAAGGGGGTAAAAGGTGATTCTTAATACACTGCTTCTTTCCATAACACTCTTCTGCTATCATGTATTTATGTCACATCATGCCGATGTATTGTTCACGCACGATAAGAAAAGACAAGATGAGATCTTTGATGAGGAAACTGATAAAAAAATTGATTGATGATTGGCAAATAGTTATTTATAGTCAACTCAAACAGGCACTGAAGACGGTTAAGGTTACAGTCGAGCAAAATGGCCACAATGATGACTAATGCAATGGCAATATCGCTCCCCACCTCCCTCTCAATCTACTCCCACCCTTAATAGCAGTGGAAAAGCTCAAGCTACGCTCCTTCAGTAAGCACTGATTCATGTCAGAGGGAAGGGCGGCTTTAAAGTAAAGTCACAGAGTGGGGACAGGGAGAGTCGCAGGGGCACCTCTCCTCTGACTGATTAACACAGACACTCAAGCTGTTGCCAGGACAAACTTGGTGAGGCATTGAATCATTGTTCTGCTGTGCTACACAGCACTTCGCTGAAAACTTCTGCGGCCAAAAGTTGAAACAATTTCTCCCCAGGAACACTGCACCAGTAGCTGGCTCCTCCGATCAATAGGCTCCTGTCCACACAGTAACAGATCATGATCATTGTCTCCCCAGGTGATTTCTTTGACCTAAGGACCACATCTTCAGTTTGCCACCTATTTATTTCTCAATAGCATTCCCTGTAAGCTGTTTTATTATTTACATCCCTCTTTTTTTTAGCTGCTTAAATGAGTACAACTTCAACTAAGCAACATAGCAGATTAGCTTTTACATCTAAGTGTGTCCAAATTACGGTTCAGTCCTCTGTGCTGCCCCTGTACATGTTGAGTTCCTCATTGCTGATTTAAATGTAAGGCTGTTGTGAACATCTACTTTCCAACTTTACTGTTAAAGGAAAAGTTTGACATTTTGATAAATATGCTTTCTTGCAGAGTTAGATGAGAGGATCGATACCACTCTCACATGAAGTTAGCGTAGCGTGGCATAAAGACGGGAAAAAGGGGTCTTGGTACCTTCGGGCAGAGCCAAATTAGCTGTACGTTAACTAGCCCCACTTCAAGTCCTTATGCTAAGCTACAACTTTGTTACAGGCTTAGGCTTCATCGTGTATGTGTGAGAGTGTTAGTTTCTCTTTTAACTCTTGGCACAAAAGCAAAACGTCAAACTATTCCTTTAACTGCATAGAAGTAACGTGTTTGAGTGAGCTCTCCTACCAAGATGTTTGGTTTTACATGGCAGTGCGTTTGACCATGTTCAGAACTACACAGACATCTTGCATGTTGGGTGAATAATCTACAGCCTACACATTTCGCCACTGGTGGTGGAGCGAGACCCTTTTCAGACCTGAAAATACCACCTGTCCTGAGTGATCTAATCACAGTCGGACAGCTCTAGGCCAGCAGCTCTATATGCAATAAAACATGTACATCACAGGGAGAAACAGACCAAATATTTTTTACACAAAGAAATAAGTAAGCATAACATTTGCCAAATGTATGCTTAAGCCCAAATAATTAGGAATTTGCCGTAGACAGAATCACCAATTTTATAAGTTTCTCCCAACTCAACAACTCACAAAATTGTGCAATTTTTTTAAGGGAGTCTAGGGACTATACTGACTACTGTTTATTTACTGTTATTTATTTGTATAATTTCACACGTTTACCATCAATAAAATGTTGTCTTCTTTCATAAATTTGCCATAAAGCAATGCCACTACAAACTGACACCTTTTACAAGGAAAGAAACAATGTATTGTATTAATTATTATTAATAATTAATTATTGTATTGTATTGTATTGTATTATATTTAATGCAGAATTTACAAGAAGGTACAAATGATTTACAATTGGTTGTATCCATCACAAAGCATTTTTTTAAATTTCTGTTCATGCAAAAACTCAAAACTGTCTGATTTGTTAAAGGAGTCTGGGGATACTTTGGTTACTAGTTGAATGGTTAGAGCTGTAGAAACAGTGTGCCACAAATGTTTGCCGCTAACAGATGAGTAAGCAGTCCTTCAATGTAGCCCAGGACACGTGCGCACACACTGCTAAGAGAATGTGGTCACAATCGTCACAACGATTGGATCTCAAATGCATCCTCAATGCTTGTTGGAGCACATAGAGTTGGCCACTTGTAATCGGATCACTCAGGACAGATGCTAACACCAGGTCGGAACAGGGTCTGCTATACACAGACCTAACTGTTACTGCTGCTAAAGAAACAAACTTATAATTTGGATTCAAGATGTTTCTAGCTGAGGACATCCAGGCACTTTTGGTATCTCTGTTTAGAACAGGTTAAGCTGTCAGTCACATATGAAAACTTTTTCCTTAATTAAACTCGACTAATGGTGACGACTGTATGAACTCAACATTCCACTTCCGCCCTGTGGTAGCAAACCACTTTTAACACACTGCAGACTTTCTTTCAGTGTGACGGGCCCGAGACGTTTTCTCATGATACTGTACGTATGATACAATGCCAGGAAATACTGTTTGCTTGGTAGCAGTGATGGACTATTTTACAATAACACAGCAGGACAGAAAGGATGCCAGATTTTTCAAAACTGACATAATTTGCTTTGTATAGAAATGTGCCTGGAAACCAATAAGCATCATGGTGATATTAAAGAAGTTGGACTTTTTCCATTATGGGTTCTTGAAATATAGGAATGAGATTGACAAAGACGCATGGTTTAGATAAACAAACTGCTTTATTAGTGCTATCATGTTTATAGTCATTGTATGAAGTGTACAGCAGTCATTGCTTAATGAGGGCTAGCATGGTTTAACTATTATGCACAAGGTTACACAACTTCAATTCTGAAGGATTTGGTGTATGCCAACTTGTGTATGCTTAAACAAAATAAAAATATTTTCCACAAAAAGTCTGCTTAAACATAGCTGGGATCAAAAACCTGAAGTGGAAACAGCGAAAACAAAATATTGTCTAAACCATTCTGAAAAAAAAAATAACAGGGTAGTGAAATAGTTTTTTTTAACAGTAAGTTTTACAGACCTCAGGAAGGTGGGTATTCTCTTTAGTGAATAATACATGTGAATCTGAGATTTGCCAGGTTTCAACTGTCAGTTTTTTCCATCAAAATAAGCACACAGACCTACAATTGGTCCTCTTGCCGTTACTGCTGAGGAATGGAGTTTTGCCTGTCCTCCTGAAAAACTCACCCAACAACATGGTTTAAGGCAACTATGTACATTTACTGTCGAGTCAGCACCTTGTTTAAGAAAATGTGCCTGAATTTGTGATGACTTAGAAAATCAATGAGACCTAAAGAGCAAAACACAACAAATCACTTGGATCCTTCTCTAGTCTCACATTAGGTCATGTTTGTTTTGTCCATGCATCAATACAAGAGCAATCGTTTGCTTTGAACGCTTGGCTGAGCAGCAGAAATGAGGTGCGGTGGATTCTGTAGCCGACATGCGTGACTTGTATCTGGCAGTCTTTTGTTTTTGGTAGCACAGATTGTTTTGACAAAATCCAACACAGCCGCTGAAGAACTGTGAGGCATGTCAGATAAACACAAACGCTGTGGCTGATGATCCAGCTCATCGCTCCGGAGGAAAAACATTTTTGCAAGGTGGAGAGAATTGTTCTGGCTGCTCAGCTGCACACGTGCCCTGCAGTCTGCACGGCATGTGTCACGAGGCCATCACTGACACCCACGCACCCCTGCCTTCAGAATGGCTGGCCAGGGACAGGATTACTTTAACAACCTGCATTAATTAAATGGGAGCCATGTTGATAAACCTGTGCATAGTACTCAGACACTGTAAAGCTGAAAAAGGCAGCATTATTTATTTAAGATCAACATCAGCAGTAAGACAAACGGTCCTGCTCTGACTCAAAGTAGATAACCGATCAACTTATCTGGCACTTTTCTTGCATTACACTGCACAGAGGACGTTGTGGTCACTGCTGCTCTACAATCAAAGAGGTCAGTTCGCACAAATCACTAAAAACATTTTTGCCATCCAACCACCTAATAGTTGTGTTGGGTAGTTTAAGTGCTCTGCTTTTGAAATCTCCACTACAGACATCTGCTGAAACCACACAAAGGGAGAAGAGATGAGTTGTCTGTGGCCCTACTTCTGAACTTAGCAGGTTTTTTGAGGACTATTTACAGACCTTGTTGTAAACAGTTTTCCTATTTTTTTCCCCAAAAATGTAAAAATAGAGCAATTATTGCCTATTATAATTTCAAGGTATGGCTTAAATGTTTACATGACGTGGGTGAATCAACGTTTATCACTTTCTGCCAACAGAAAACATGTATATTAGACCACAATATGAATTACATAACATTAGACTGCTACACAATGAACTAGCAACTCAACAATGGGTTTGACCTTAACACTTCAATAAGTCTGCTAAATTTTGGTTACAGGTTGTTTTTTGTTTTTTTTTCCTAATACAACAAGCTGCAACTTGAGTGCTTAACTTCTTCGAAATGTACAACATGTACTTAAATACACAATAAAACGGACAGGTTCAAATAGAGTAAAAAGCAGGGTGCTTGAAACCCAACAGTGCTTGCTCCTCTGCATAATTCACACAACACCAAAACCCCTTAAAACATGCAAATATTCACACACAAAGACATGCATAGTTTAAAGAACTATATAGAAGACTCAAACTGACAAACCCAAACGACACACCAAAGAGAAAAAACAGCACAAACACGGATTGGCCCCCTTGTACACTTATGAGGTGAAGTGCAATTAGTTAACAATGATAGAAGAATTACAACTCCTAGTTTATGGAAAAGGACTCCGTTGGAAAATCGTTGGAACTTTTGCGAAGCGCTTGTGCATCTGGCTGTTTCTGGCCTGCCATTCATTTAGGGTCATTGTGGGCATCATGTTTCCGAATCGTCGTTGGTAGTTTCTGAAAGTAAGCACAAATCGAAGGGACGCACTTTAAATTGTTCGAGACAATTCTGCTTTAAGACTACTTTAAATTCACACATCCTCATAACTAGAGAGAAACCCAATCTGAATGAAGTACCTGCTTGTAAGGTCAGACGGATGTTGCCACTGGGTGCCATTAGAACTTCGTGTCTGGTCAGCAACATGGGTCATCAGGTTTAGCAGCTCCGTCATGACATCTTCAGGACACAAATGTGCTTTTGGTAAATTAACAATGTATATTTACAATCAGCCTACAAAATGTTGTGTCGCCCCAAAACCACAAGAATATGAGAACAAAACTAAACGTGATTCACAAAAAAACAAACATCATCCAGCACCATTCTTACATTATCAGTGCATCGTGTAAAATCCCATTAAAGCTGTAGTCTAACATTTTTTTGTTGTTGTTATATTTGCTAAAATTGTAATCATGATCTCACAGTAGAATGAAAAACAGGTCAGCGGTGTAAAAATCCAGTGTCTGTGGCTCCACCCAGTGGACATAATTTGATTTGCAAGAATCTAAGGCTCCTGATTCAACACAGCCAATCAGAACCAAGGGGAATGTCTGTGTCAATCATTGTCGTGCATGAGCAGCGTGTAATGGGCAGTGCCCAAGAATTGGACTTTCCAGAAAGAAATCTATGATAAATATTGATGCATCATGTCAGAGGTGGAGGGAGCTGTGGGATTTGTAAGGACTCAACGCAAAGCCCAGTTGGCCGCTTTTCTGCTGGACAAGCAAGGACTGCTGCTTGATACATGTTTATTTTTGTCATTCAACCCAAGGCTATGGAAGCGGAAGTTACAGTAAAACTCGTAATAGTACATATCGCCTTATGTTGCAGTCGAGCTACGTAGCTTGTTGGTAAATGTGGCTTGTTAGCTTGTATGCCAACCCCGGTGTTTAGCTTTGTCTTTATGGCTACTGGTTAGTAGGGCTAGGCGATTATGCTAAAATAATAATCACGATTTTTTTGATTGATATTGAAATCACGATTAATAAACACAATTATTCACTGATTTCAAAAAAAGTATTTATTGAGCCACCAAAACTCAACTTTAAAAATAACTTTTAGAAAAACAACCAGATAGATTAGTAACAAGTAAAAAAGTAAATGATAATAATATTTGTATGTTTGCGTGATGGCAACACGTACCGCTTGTCCAAAATCTTGACCCGTGTCTTGAAGCCTGGGTTGCTAACTGTACTGATAGGGCACATGTCCTTAGCTAGCATGAATGTCACAGCCTCCGTTATCTCTCGCTGTCGCCGGGAGCCGGTGGGATATGGAGCGGCATTGTAAAGAGTTTCGTCAATTGAGGATTGTGTTGCGGTGGCTGTAGCTGAAGTTGACGCTCTTGCACTTTTTTGGGTCTTTTGCTCCTTCAATACTTTGTCATAGACCACTTTATGGTTAAATAAATTTGTTGTGTTGCCCTGGGCTGCAGACACGACGGTGTGACAGACTTTGCAAACAATCTCCTTCTGCTCCACGTCCGACGATTTGAAGCCAAAATGTCTCCAAATGACCAAAGTTGTCCTACCTTTCTTTTCAACTAAAGGCTCAGGCTGCTTTTCTCAGGGTTCGTACACATTTTTCAAGGTCAAATTCAAGCACTTTTCAAGCACTTTTAAGGGTAATTTTTAAGATTTTCCAGCACCTTACTGCTGGGGTAAAATACGCATCTAAAGGAATATATATACACTTGTGATTTTTTTCTTCACTTTTTATCACAATTATATACATTGTATTATGCTGTAAACATCTAAAATTATATTCTATAATAGCAAAAACTTCAGAAATTAATTATCCAGTCTGATCCCAATTTTGTAAAAGACACAGAGTTATAATGTCAAGCACTTTCAAGCACTTAAACTAAAATCCAAGCACTTTTCAGACCTTGAAAACACAACATTGAAATTCAAGCACTTTCAAGGATTTCAAGCACCCGTACGAACCCTGTTTTCTGGCATGTTCTCAATCTCTCGTTCCACAATTGATCCACACACTCACTGCTGCAGCTGCAGGCGACACAGGTGCGTTCACTGTGCTTTTACAGCGCAGTAATTTGCATGCACGACGCGCGGCGGCACGTTAATCGTTTTTCTTTGATTACAGTGTGTTCATGATCGTGAGAAGCCAAAATCGAAATCGCGATCAAAATTCGATTAATCGCCCAGCCCTACTGGTTAGCAAAAGTCTATTTCAAGTAACCAGGCAGTTATAACATTAGTTTTTTGTTCAATACGCTCTGAAGTGGTTGACTTGGTTTAGAGCAGTGGTTCTCAATTATTTTGTCATGCCCCCCCTAGAGGACAGAATTCCCCCCAAATCAAAATACTATTGAGAACCTGATATTTATTTATTTATCTGTATAAACTAGGGCTGTTTTCGACTGAGGATTTTCGTAGTTGAATCTGATTCGTCAGATTTTGCCGTATTTGACCGATAGTCGAACCTTTTTTATTTTCGTAAAGTTGCCGACACAACTTGCACTTAACTTTCTTCGGGTCATCTTTAACCTTTTCAAAATATTCCCACACTTTGGATGATTTTTTAGAAGCCATTGTGAGTCAACAAATCCATAAATGCTAACGGTCCTGTGTTGTGCTGCTCACCTCCGCTTATTTGGATTGTGCAACTGCAGTGGGTGATTTATTTAAGGGATATTCCGGTGTAAATTTAATCCATGGTCTGTGAGTCGATTACCGAGTGCAGTAGAGTTCTGCAGCTCAATGATAATCATTACTGCGGGACTCTACTGCACTCGGTAATTGACTCACAGGGCTTCCCCACAACAAGGAAGGCTGCACGGGTGGTGAGTTTTGTGTATATTTTCTGACAAATACGGCAATTATATAAAATGCTTGATGCCTTGATATATGTGCTGGGACATTATTTCCTCGACTACAAGGTTCATAGTTAAATCAAACCTCTCCGAATCGAATCGTCGAATAGTCGACTATTAGAGGTCAGCCCTAGTATAAACCACTTGCAGCATTCTGCATACAATCACCTAATTATAAAAATGGTTTCATGCTGTCCGCTGCCAGAGTTTTTAGGCATAAAACACAAACAGGTCTTTCCTCATTTCCGACCATGTTCACAGTAAACCCAAGGGCTTGTAGGCATCGTCATATTTCCTGCTCCATAGTTCCTGACCGAAGGATTAGCAGAAGAGCTTGTGTTTGTGTGCGATTTGTGTGCTGGTGTCAACACAGAGTGTTTTATTTTGAAAAGTAACTGGATGTTATATTGTTATTTCGGTGCTTGACTTTCTGTCTTCTTGGTGCAAAATTCAGCTGAATTGCTGCGTCGCGCTCCGGCATCCGCCAGATATAGAAGTCCTGCGTATCTGTTCCGGAGTGCCTGAGCTGGACGGAGCAGATACGCAGCGCAGGGGACCTGCTGGAAGTTAACACAGAGACTTAAGTGAAACCTATTAGCTCTGCTGGCGTGGCAGACGTAACGCAGAGGACACGCATCCAGTGGAAATAGACCTTCGCATCCCGCCCTGCCTCTCACGTCCCCCCAACATCTCACCACGCCCCACTATTTGAGAAGTACTGTTTAGAGAAACGTTACTCATGCTTCAGAAAGGCAGCATGGAAAAATGTTGCACCGGGTAATGATTACCTTGCAACTCCGTCTACCGCGATGTGAGGAATATTGTTTGTTACTCGGGTTACTACAGTGACTCACCCTCAGGCACTTGTCATTGTAATTTAGTTGTATTGAACAGAAATACAACAATAAGGGCTTATGTTGTTATTTTGAATGCGACATCTTGGTTATCTGGCATCTTCTGTTACCATGGTTACAAGCCTGCTCATGCATGAGAGGCCCCTCTGTGGGGAGGGGCTTTGGAGGCAGGGCTGCAGATCAGGTTCATACCTTGAGCTCCTCCAGAATTCTCATTCACGTGTTTGGTGACTGAATGGAGATACATCTGTTTATAACGCTCCAAATCCAACTCTCGGTCCAAGTTCACGGGCCTGGGTATCAGACAAAAAAATAAAACACCTCTATATGTGCATTATTGACAAATTGAGCCAGTCACACAGCCTTCCATGAGTGTACTGAAATCAAAACCAGTCATACAAAATTAATATGGGCCTACAGACAATGACAAAAGAGGTGGACTGGTGAAAATATGAGACTTATCAATTACCGTTAGCCTTACAACCACTGCAAGTCACCACCAAAACTTGGACTTTACATGGTCATATTGCTCCCCCTACAGCTGACAGACACCACCACCAAAGTACCTTTGACTCCTGGCACTGTTGACACACTGGTTGGTCCGGCAAACTCTACTCGCCTTTGGGCTTTGCTTGGCTGGCAGAAGAGGAGCTGCAGGTTTACTGCCAGAAGGCTGCCGACTGACAGGCACGACAACTGACTTCACCTTGAAAAAGCAGAGGTTGTGTGTGTGAACATTAAGCATGCACACTACTGTACAAAATGATCTGAACAAGACTAAAACGACTGCCTATGTGGACAAACACAATACATCCGCTGTAACAACTTACCTGTACTTGAAGAGGTAAAGTTGTTTCATAACTCGTGTCCAAAGAGGTCTCCTCTTCACCAAGTGTGGTCTGACACACAGGTAAAGGCTCCACCATGCCTCCTTGCACCTTCTCTGACACCTCTGTAGTCCGCTCACCAGCAGCATTACATTTCACAGTGACATTGTGACACAGAGAAGACTCAAAGATGGGGAGACCAATATTCCAAACTTCAACATCATCTTGTAAATGATCTACAGTTGAGTTCCCTGATGGCAACAGTAGCCCACTTACAATGGGATCCAAGTCATTAATTGTGAAGGAGTTGTCTGATCCAGACAGCGCAGCTTGTTTATGACAACTTGGCAAAGGTGAACTTTCAGAATGGGACTCGTCCAGTTGAGGCAATATTGACAGAGATAAATATCCCTTGTCATCTCCTCTGTCCAGCTCTTGTTTGGGTTCTTCTGTGATTAAGAGGGCCTTTTGAGACATGTTGCTCTTTGGACTTTTGCATTCCCCTGGATTGTCAGACGGTTTCCCAGAAGGACCAGTGCTACAGGGATTGAGGCACAAGATGCTGTCAACGTCACCATCAAAATCAGGCTGTGTGTGGAGGTGCACAGTTTGCTCCGTCTCAGTAGTTTCTCTCTGCAGTGCAGGTTTAGAGATGGAACTTGGAGAGGCAGATTTTTCTCTGTCAGGGGGGCTGCAATAGTCCATGTAGCATCCCATGTCAGGGGACAAAGCCTCTGGAGCAAAGGCCTTTTTGGCCGGTGTCTGGAAACTTTCATCAGCCTTTCTTTTCTTCACAATGTTGTTTATCACCTCCACTTTAATATTAATGAAAGGATTACTCGGATGCACGCCAGCATTTTGATCACACGTGATCGTCCTTGAATACATCGGGTCTGTTAAGGCAAAAAAATATATACCAGATCAGTTAACGACATTCCATGAGGCTACAGCTAAGAATTATTTTGATTGTCAATCGCAATTGTTATCTTGATAAATCGATCAGATCTAGAAAATGTCAGAAAATGGTTCAGAAAATGTTGATTAGTCTTTCCTAAATGTCAAGCTGAAGTCCTTAAATGTCTTCTTTACTTTTACAGAGAAATAAAGAAACCGGAAAATATCAACGTTTATCAACCTGAAATCAGATAATTTTTACATTTCTTTAAATAAAAAATAAAATAAATACTGCAACCAATTATTCAATTATCAAAACAGTTGATTAACACATTAACGCAACTTGGGCCCTTTGTCCATATGGCATTTCTCTCTAGCAGAAAAACACTGGCAGTATGCTTGGGAATGACGGATTAAAGTGCTTATGCAGTCAGAGAGAGAGGGGGAAAAAAAAAAAAAAAACACTGCTGGTTTATTTCGAGTGACACTGACAGTAACATAGTAGCAGGGCAGACTACACAACTTAAACCAAGCTCAAAATGCATCGGGTGATAAAAGCATAGAATTAATCTGCAACAATTAATGCCTGATCAATCTGCTCTCACAAATAAGCTTTTATGTCTCTGTCACCAGACAGAAACAGCCAGAAACCTCAGGTCAATGTTCTGGGTTACCAGGGTGACAGATGACAAGTCACACCCCATGTAATATATGATTGGTTGCCGGAAAAGACCAACAGCAAGACAGTTTTCTGAATAGTTTAGAGATTTCAGACTAGGAGTGCTCAGAGCACTGTCTCTTGGCAGTCGCATTCTGCCACTTACAGTCTTTCCTCATTGGGAACAAGTGAAAAAGATTACAGGGCTCAGAAATAACATCACGCAGACACAGGCCATGATCAAACAGTTGTTACAACCCTTCTAGTGCAATCATCGCTGAACAAATGGCAAAATGAAGTGATTGGAGCCAAAAGTAAATAAAGTTTGATTGTTATAGTAATATTTTAAGCTAAGCCACTGATAATATTTTTAATGGTAAGCTAGCTTAAAACCAACAATTTCAAGAAAAGAAAAAGGATATTTCTGCTCCCTACATCCCACAGGAGCCTCATCAACATTCTCCCCCGATATCTGAACCCATGTATAGCTTTTGCTACTCACCCCGGACTGTTTGTGCCATGTCCTTCACGTCTTCGCCACTCTTTTAAAACTCAGTGCCTGAAACAGAACACGAAACGTCACTCGGTCTCACACAGCATCATCTACTGAACAACTGAACGGGTATTTACTGCTTCCTAAAAAGGGTTTTCTAACGTCATCTTGCTTTTTATCATTCTATTTAATGCATCTTCAGACAGACTAAGCAAAAACACGGCTAGTTTAGGTCAAAATGTTATACATGAACTAGTTCTCCTGCTAATAAGTACATGACTAACCAAAACACTATTCGGACCCATTTCAATGACAACAAAGACTTAACGTTACTATTCTGGTGAGTTTCAAACTTCAGTAATACGTATAATATCTAGCCAGGCTCTGTTAATATCTACCAGAGAATTACATTTGTTTTTAAAGACAAATGTTTTCCAGAGCAATCACATTTGTGGAAGAGACTTAAACATAATCCGACTTTCTGTTCAGCCTCATGTGGTTACACTGACGCAACGGCAGCGTAATGGCGGGCTGGAAAGAAGCGTTAATATTTGATTTGAAAATTGTCAGCAGGAGCTTGCAATCAGTTACATACCACAACATTTTAGGACACAATGAGACAGCAATTTTCTGGAACAAAGCTAAAAGTCAGAAGTGAGCTCGCTTTCCAGGGGAGTTAGCCGGCTGCTTATTTAGCTCAATTAATTCCTTAAATGTAGCGTTAGCTATTAAGAATGATGAAAAACATCGAGTTGCACTTTATCATTACAACATATTACCGCTGTCCAACTCTCAGCTAAGCAAACCAATGGTTGTTCTCAACAGCAAATGCTGGGCGGGCATTTATGCTAACCTTACCTAGCAGCAGTGTTTCCGTCAGAGCTAACGTTAATGTTAGCTAACGTTAGCAAGTTAACTTCATTTAAGTTGGCAATCACTTGCGAAAGGAAAAATGTAAACGTAAAATGTACCTTAAATGAACGCCAGCTAGCTGAAGTTGCCAGTCCTCCGCCAGAATGACACACTGCCGAGGTGGACTGAACTGCTGTCATTAATTGAGTAAGGCCCTGCCGCTCTCTGCTCGAGTTTGGGTCAGTCGGTCACGTGCTCAGGTGCGTGTAGAGCGTACGAGCGGAAGTTAAAAAGCGGGGGCGGGGCACCGTTCAAGTTCAAAACCTAAGGCTGGACTTTATCAACTTTTTATTGCGTTGTTAAATTTTCATTCAGTTAAGCGATTGGCGAGCTCTGAGTCCGATTATGCTCATCGGGAAGAACAGTTTTATAATTGGTTTTATTTTAGGAGGAGAAAGCGGCCAAAACAGATCACACAGTACCATCTTATTCAACTTAACAGCGCCTCCCTGTGTTGACGTTGATTTCATCCGGTCAGCACTGTGTTATAATATTTGTGTTTATTTTACACTTTGCTGAGCATGATACCCATTTTTATGTTGCAAACAGATATTGCTCGTGTAGGCAGCAGTTCTTCAGGTATTTGAGGGTTCAGTCCTGACCAATAAGTGTCCACACTGCCACCATCACAGCAGAGGACATTTCAAACCACATTCAGTTTGTAGAAAGTCAACAGATCAGAACAAACGTCAACGCCAAGAACCCATCATGATCTTCATCAGCTGTATTCTGACTAAGACTCCAAAACACATGAATAATGGTGGTTTACAACTGTTGGGTCGAGGCCTATAAACAATATTAAAGAATAAAATTGAACTTCCATTGAAATGTTTTAATCGTATTAATTCAGATATTTCCGTACAAAAATAAAATGCCAACACTAAAGTGTTTCTCGGACACTAAAGTAGGCCTAGCCATTTAAAGAAAAACACTCAAATTTAATATTCAGTGATAAAGGTAATTAAAAGTATTCACTCCCTTGACATTCATGTTTTATTTCACAGCTATGAATCAGACAAATAAAAAGAGAGAGAGAGAGTAGAGACATTTTGTGAATATGAGGATGTAATTTTTTTTTCTAATATTTTAGAATTGAATGAATGAATTAACTTCAGGCCCATATTTTTCCAAACGCACGATAGAAAACGTGTTGGCCTGTTCCTCACTGTGGTCGGGGCCCTTTCATAGGCCCATCAGTCTGTTGCCAGCAGATGGCAGTGAAGTCTTTCACATGAAAAGATCACACAACATATTAATAGAGCCATTGCTGCTCTCATATTAAAGACAAGGTTCACAGAAATTACTGATTGAACTGATTTGAATTGAAGTGGTTACAGTCAGAGAGGCTGAGTATATTTCAGTGGCTGGTACTCAAACTACTTCTTATGACAACTAACTTAAGCACTGTGTCTAATTTTGAACATGTGGTCTTAAGTTTACGTCAGTGTTACTGAAGTGAAACTAGTACTTCTGCTTGAGGATTATGTGATGACACTGTTTGCATGCCTGCAGGATTATGGTTGAGAGATTTAGATGGTGTTAATATTTTGTGGAAGCACCAATAGTCATCCCAACCATATTTTCACAATAGCTTTATATTCATAGTTTAGGAAGCGCATTTGAGGAGAGTCCTAAATATAGAGATACATTTTGTGTATTGAGATATAGCCTAAAACTATTAGAATACTGCTTTCTGACCATGTTGCCTAGCCCTTCCCTAAACTCAGACTACAAAAGCTCTCACTCACATGATCTACTGTAACCCTGACAGAGACGGATGTGAGTAAGATGGTTATCATGTCTGTAATGGTGTGAGAGGCACACAGTTTCAGATGAAGTTTGCTTTAAAAACTTATATAAATTAAATACTTAAAAACTTATATAATTGATTGAATGATACAGTACATACACATTTATTTTTTAAACTTTCACAAAAGCTTTGTTTATCTTTATAACGGGGGAATGTCCACACTGCCCTGCACGGTTTCCTGAGTGACACAAACACACACACACATACGCACGCACGCACACACACACACACGCACGGACACACATACACACACACACCTCTTGAATTTTTTTCTTTTACTGCAAATGGAAGTCCCCTGAAATCTCAACCCTTTATGTTCTGGTAAATTATATGAGTGTTGCAACTAGTGTTTGTCACATGCAGGATTCATTTTGATGAGCAGCCAACATAGCACACTTCCCTCGCTAAGCTGCGTCATTAACACATGGTCATGTGTACTGTATGCTTCATGAAGAAAAATGGTCAACAACATCCTGTGTGCTGTGACCTGTTTGCTCATGTTTAAGAAACCCCAAATCCAGTTTATTTACAGACACTGATCACAATTACACAGCTTCCCCCTAAGGGTTTATTTCACTGTTTGAAATGAATGAAAGAGATTTCATCTTAAATGTGTTATGATACTAAAATAAGTGTGAAATGAGGGTCAAAATACATACAGTGTGCCAAGCTATTTAAAAACAGCGCAGGGTGGAAAGGGGATAAATTCTTTAATATGATCACTGAACACCGATAATGTGTTTTACGAGCGGAAATTCCCAGTGCACTGCCCAAACTCCTGTTTTGTTGATAAACATTGGTGTTGTCTTAGCAACCGGCGGTACACAGTACGAGTACGTCTACAGTTCACTCTGTGGTGTACCTTGGCTTTATCTCACGCACTTCTCACAAGCTGCTCTTACTTTTTTCTGACCTCTCCCTACCAGGTTCTTTGTGTTAAGGATGGTGATGTCAGCCTATTGGTTGGTCCCATGCGTCATGTCCATTCATTAAGATGAATTTTAATCACTTTTAAATTTGTGAAAAGCTGTGTTCAATGCCAACATCAGACTTGCTATGTTAAACCACTATGATGGTCATGTTAAACATTTTACCTGCTGACCATAATCACGTAAGCATTGCCACTGTCAACATGTTAGCATGCCGCCATTAGCATTTACATAGTGTGTTGTGCCTCCACGCAGCCAAACTGTCATGTGTAGTCTTGCTAACTGATCGTTTGTGATCAGAGCCACATAATTTCAGCAGGTGTAAAGTTTATTGAAAGCTGATCTTTATAAGTACTAAACACATGTCACCTTCTGTTGTTTGAAATCAAAATAACAATGGTATGTTTGTAACATCTGCATATCTGACCGCATTCCTTACTTTGAGTAACAGGTGACAGATTACATCATCATGTTGTTTGTGTTAGTGAGGAGTTCCTGTTCTCAATGACTGAATTGGTCACACCACCACCATGTGAAAGTTTTGCACACCTCATCACCTAGTGGGTGTCACACAACTTGCTCCTAAGCTTCAGGTCATGACCCCAGTGAAACAGAAGGGGAGACGTTTTTCTAGTAGTATCTTCTTGTCTCCTCATTCACTTTCACTGGCTGATGCATATCACCAGATTTTAGGACACAATAAAAAAAACTCTACACCTGCTGTTATATTAAATCTGACAACATTAACAACAGAAGCAACAGTGATTTTCAAATGTTTGCCTTTTATTGTTTGTTTTTTTTTGTGAGGGAAAACAAGTAACATTGAAACAGCTTATACACAGCATTGATTTGATGAATGATTATGATTTGTGAAATAAAAAAGATCATAAAGCAGTTCAAAGAAGGACTCATAATGAATAATTTCAGACTAAAGAACAAACAATGACTGGACATGGCCTCCTTACAATTAATGCAATCAATCCAACTTTATCTTAGCCGTAAAAATATAAATGATATACATACTAGGTATCATTAAATGATTTATAGTTGGTCTTTTACACAACAGTATGAAATATAAAGTATATATAATATATGTATTATAATATAATATATTAAATAAATAAGATATACATCCGATACATTTTAATAATACATTATCTCTGATAATCATCTGCACCTGGCAGATTATATATAATACCATCTATATCTCTCTGTGCAGGGAATGCATGAGGTATGTTAAGGCTTCAGGTTAACATTAAGAGGGGTGCTGTAATGCTGTAGGACACTGAAAGGGCACTCCCTGGTGCTGCATTACAAGTTCCACAGCTTCCACAGCTTCGTTTCAAGTAAAGACCAATGAAGAGTCCTGACGGTTCCTGGGTAGGTTACTGCATTGCTACTTGGCCGCGGTCCTCAAAGTGCACTCGCTGGTGCAGCAAAGAGTCTGAGAGCTTCCACAGCCTCGAGAACAATTCAGCTGTGCACCGATTCAACTACTGGCTGTGCAATTTTTTTTTTTGAAAGGCTGAGACTGTTAAAATACTGTGCTACTGAGTTTTAGTGCTTCTATGTCAAGTATAACAGAATTTTAAGCTCTAATGCTTATGTGCAAAAAATTAGCAAAGGAGAAAACTTTTGGGGCATTAAGTATCTCATATTCAACCATATCTAGGTCAGGCAACTGTAGTGGATCGGGACAGGAAAACTCAAACAGTGAATGAAGCATACAATGCTAAGCTACATGACAAAGTGTCACTTTCACAATCATGTAAGTTTCTGCTTTGCTAAAGTGATAACGCCGTATATATTCCCAAATCACATTACTGCATATGCTTGTCCGGAAGTGATTACATTTATGAACAAGTTGTCAAATATATATGTTGGCTATATAATATAAGCGGTTCCCTTTAACTGTATCCTACTGCTGTAGCTTGTCGACATTATGGTGGTGAGGTAATAAGAAGAAAGACATTCTACACATTCACCACCTCCACACCAGGGTCAGCAGTCTTCACAGCAGCGTAAATGCACCCAAAGGTCTCCTGCTGCAGAATTTTATCTCTGAATTTGTAGAGCAGGACAACAAGGAGCAACACCAACAGGAGAAAGGAGACTACCACGGCGGCAATGGCAGCAATGGAAGCAGCCGGGACAGTGTAGCGGGAAATCTCTGTCAGGAGCAGAGAGAGTTTGACAGTTAATCTACCATCAGACACACTGTTTCAGCTGAAAATGGATTTGTGTAATGTCATTATTACTTAAAATAATTGCAGTCAGTAGGTTTGAGGGGGGACGCCATCCCTCTTGTAAGCAAAAAGACCAAAATACATCCCTCTTGGTAAACAGATTTTACCCCAGTGTGTCCTGTCACAACTTTGGTCCCAACAGCTTTAACCTGTTGTCTTTGCTGTGAAGTTCGATTATAAGAAACTTTTCTACAAAAGTAAGACAAACAGTACCTGATGCCTTCTTAAATCACAACTAATTGCTGTCTACTATTTGTGAATGAAAAGTGCTGCGTCTGTGGTGCTCCTGCATTCACTCACACCTCAAACAGGAAGTGAAGACGCATGATGTAATCTTACATTATGAATGTCTTGTGCTTTGACTGCAGATCGCAAGTCAGACTGAACAAAGGCACGGCTGGCCCTTCTGCTCATTTGAAATCATTCCTTATGTCTGATTCTTATCTCCTTAGCTATTCATGTGTTTTGTAGCACGTAACAACATAACAAACAGAAAGATTAATTACCAGCTAATGTATGACTTGTACTGTATTCCTACCTGTGTTTTTCAAAGAGCGAGCATTTTCAGTGCCGGTGACTGTAAAAAAAAGAAAAAGAAGAAAGAAATCCTCACGTCAATACGTTGGATAGATGGGGAAAACATATTTCAAAAAGGGAGACACTGATAACATCAGAGGTACAGCTGGATAAATGACTGAGACAGAAGGTAAACGTGAGAACAAAAAAAAAAAAAGATAACTCACTGTGACAGTGAGCAATGTAACGGTCGCCCTGCAGAGAGAAAACATAACGGTAAGATTATTATTGTCTGGAGACCGGCGGAAACAATTTTCAACTTCATATCATTAGCTCCATTCTCCATCTGCTGTATCTCTTTTCAGTCTGCTAAACTCATATTATCATTTAGACCAAAAACGAGCTTGAATATCTATGCATGAAAACAGTTTCATTTATGAGTTTTTTAGCGCAAACCGTGCAACAATATTGTTTCAGCCTGTTAAAAGTGTAATACCGTTAAGACAATGAATCCTGTGAAGACGATCCCTTCGATGAATACGGATGTGCGGAGGGTGGTGTTGGTGTTCCTTAACACCAGTCCGTCGATTTGCTGCTTGTTATTCGCAATCACGTGATTCTAAAGTCAGAATAGAGAGGAAAATCAGTGAACTGCACAAACCAAACGAAAACAAACCCTCAGGCACATGAAGGCCCTGGGACTTAAGGGTATGTCTTGTTGTTCATCATCAATAATTGGCTGCACTCACTTCAGGTGTGATAGTGAAGGGCCCTGCTGTGAGATCTCAATGAAAAGTCAGAATACAGAGAGGTAAACCCATCTGGATTGTCTAACTTACGGTTCTGTTGGCCCATGTGTAGTCCAAGATGCCAGCTGAGTCTTGAGGAAAGCCTGAGATGATGTATGTTGCTCGGCCGTTTTCCCCAGTGACACTGCAGTTGAGTGCATCTCCGAGTGTTAAAAGGCAGCCTGGGGACAAGACGACAAACACCAATCACCAGAAGCCAAGATCTGTGCGCTGTAACCGTCTATAACTGCAATAACACGATTAGACAGACACTTGTAAAACATGACAAGTGTTTACAACTCAAGGGAGAATTTCAGTGACATAAATATTGATGAATCAATTAAATTAAAGAGTGAAATAAAAAAAAATGCTATTCTAACTGTTAATGTCTGTCAAAGAATTTTTGAAAGTCGGACAAATTGTTTTTACATGCGTCAGAAACAGGAGATATTAAAACACACACAGTGTCACGTATCACTGTGTGAGTATGGGTATTCCCCCGTTTCCCCTGCCAGGCCCTCTATCACGCCATAAGACTAAACCCCGCCCCCCACAATACAACACACACACAGCGCGGCACCTAACAGCACGTGTGTGTGTGTGTGTGTGTGTGTGCGTGTGTGTGTGTGTGTGTGTTGTCAAACAAGTCGTTGCCTGTCACATTCGACTGATAAGATATTGCGTCACCTGATTTCGACCCGCTCGACATAAACATTATGTTTAGTATAAATACACAATACTTTAAACGCTACACAGTGAATGCTCAGTGCTCCTCGCATAACTTCTTATCACGTCGCTACGGAATACAGAGTGGTTAACATCGGCCCCGTGTAGAAAAGTTTCCTGCTACATTATTAATTTCACGTCGGTCATCGTGCACATCACATAAAACAAGCCGAGTGTGTCATTCAGCTGACTGGCGCAACAAGAACTCGCCACAAAGTTCGGAGTCAGCGGAGAAACCTTCAACGCTGAAGTCTCGAGTCTTACTAAAGGCGTTGGTTTCAATGAATCATGTAAACGACACATCACTGTTACTCACATGAAAGTAAGAACCACAGCATCTCGTCACCTGCTCCTGCCTCCTAGTCATGTGTCGCTCGCGAACGAAATGCCGGCTCTTTCAAGTGAACGATCGGAGCCGGTGATTGGTCAACTGTACGATGTGTGGCGCTGTCCGTGTGTCCGCACTGAGCAGGAGGGGCGGGGCTTATAGACACAGCACACACACACACACACAGAGTAATGTTACGTCATGCCAATAAAGCCAATTGAATTAAATTAAATTGAGAGAGAGACAGAGAGAGAGAGAGAGAACACACTGGAAAGGTGAGAAAATGGCAGGTAGACGCTGAAGTTAGCCTCCGATTCGCCAGCTTCCGAGTTGGCACTTAAGGGGAAAGTTAAGGGGTAATTAACGTAACGTGCAGTGCGACTGTTTGTACACTGACTGTCTGTTTTCTTGTGACACTTCTTGCTGTAAAAACATTTTAGACATTTTAGGTAAGACATTAACTTTGCCTGACACCCGCTATTGTATTTTTGAAGCGCTTATTTTATTTGTGAAAATGCTAAAGGGGAGATTTCACCGTTTTTGTTTGATACCTACAGACCTCATTAGACCAGGTCCAGATCAAAAACCACTGTACCCAGACTTCTCAAATCTGGACTAGATTAACCTACTGGCCCTGAAGATTCATACAGACACAGTTTCTGATCTGTGAAACCTTTATTCTATTTGTGAAAATGCAATAAAGGCAGATATTACCGTTTTCTCATCATACAGACCAACCACTGTACCTAGATTTCTCAAATCTAGCCTAGATTGTCCTACAGAGGCTAAACATTCATTATAACACAGTTACTGATCTGTGAAACCTTTATTCTATTTGTGAAAATGCAATAAAGGCACATTCCACTGTTTTCTCAGCATATAGACCACATTAGACCAGGTCCTGATCAAAAACCACTATGCCTAGACTTCTCAAATCTGGATTATATTATTAGTAAGTGGTGTATGTGATATTAAACTAATACCAGCAGTCACTGCATGAAAAGAGACTTTTTCTACAAATGTGATAGATCAGGTTATCATAGATAGAATATTGAATATATAGAAGAGAAATATTGCCTCGTCTACAAATTAAAACCAAACCTTTCCAAACAAAATGTCCACATTTTTCTTTTTTTTACACTGTGTTCATTATGACATTGTTGACACATTTTACATACATAAAACTTGGACCAAGTTCAAAAATAAAAAAGGTTTGTCCAAGTAATATTATTTTTCAAAGAGGAAAGCAAAAGAAACATGGGTCTATATAGACTGCCCAACAAAGATTTATTCTCCAAAATATTTAGTGCACTGTTAACACAGAGAATACTATTCCTGTAGTAAGTTGGAGGCCTGTGATCTCATGCAGCCAAAACCTGTAATCAGATCTCAAAGGAAAAAACATGAGCAAACATAAAAAAAAAAAAAAAAACTGTTAAACACCAAAAATCCAAAGCTAAACTTATTTTCTACTGCTGGATTCTTTTTAGCTTTACTTACAGTGGCTGTGGCTCAGGAGGTAGAGCAGGTCATCCAACCAGAAGGTTGGTGTTTCGAATCCCAATTCCTCCACTCTGTGTCATCTTGTCATAGTGTCCTTGGGCAAGACACTGAACTCATTGCCTGTCTCAAAGGGTGTGTGAATACAGTCTTGCTAAAGTCTTGTTTTGTGAAAGTTTTGTGAAATTATCCCTTTTTGCATTTTCACAAATAGAATGAGGGTTTCACAGATCAGAAACTGTGTAGTAATTAATGTTTAGCCTCTGTAGGATCTAGGCCAGATTTGAGAAGTCTAGGCATAGTGGTTTTTGACCTGGACCAGGTCTAATGTGGTCTATGTGATGAGAAAACAGTGAAATCTGCCTTTATTGCATTTCCACAAATAGAATGAAGGTTTCACAGATCAGAAACTGTGTTATAATGAATGTTTAGCCTCTGTAGGATAATCTAATCCAGATTTGACAAGTCTAGGCATAGTGGTTTTTGATCAGGACCTGGTCTAATGTGGTCTATAAGCTGAGAAAACGGTGAAATGTGCCTTTATAGCATTTTCACAAATAGAATAAAGGTTTCACAGATCAGAAACTGTGTTATAATGAATGTTTAGCCTCTTTAGGATAACCTAGGCCAGATTTGAGAAATCTAGGTACAGAGGTTTTTGACCTAGACCAGGTCTAATGTGGTCTATATGATGAGAAAACGGTGAAATCTGCCTTTATTGCATTTTCACAAATAGAATAAAGGTTTCACAGATCAGAAACTGTGTCTGAATGAATCTTCAGGGCCTGTAGGTTAATCTAGTCCAGATTTGAGAAGTCTGGGTACAGTGGTTTTTGATCTGGACCTGGTCTAATGAGGTCTGTAGGTATCAAACAAAAACGGTGAAATCTCCCCTTTAGCATTTTCACAAATAAAATAAACGTTTCACAAATACAATAGCGGGTGTCAGGCAAAGTTAATGTCTTACCTAAATGTCTAAAATGTTTTTACAGCAAGAAGTGTCACAAAAAACAGACAATCAGTGTACAAACAGTCGCACTGCACGTTACGTTAATTTCCCCTTAACTTTCCCCTTAAGTGCCATCTCGGAAGCTGGCGAACCGGAGGCTAACTTCAGCGTCGTGCGCAACAGGAACTCTCGTGCAGTCTCAGCGTTGTCGGCTGATGCAAGTGTGAGTAACCCCAGCGATTGGATGACGAAATATTCTTATTGTTACTATGGTAAAGTGAATTCCTTCTCTTCCCTGTGAAGCAACAGATACTTTGCTATATGATACTATCTTCGAATGTCTAGGAATTACTTTACAAATTGTGACGGACCCTGATTGTTAAGATGCATTTGAACACATCTTCAGCAAAAACAGTTCAGTTGAGGCTTCTGGTTTCCTCCCCTACTGCTTTCCTTTCTGTCTTGGATTTATGAACAAAGTCTCTCTCACACAGATATCAGTCACTCATCACTGAGCAGAGGGTCCTGGCTGCAGAGCTGAGATAATCTGATCTCATCCTCTGAGGCCTTAACCATTACTTTTTCTGAGCAGGAGTCTGGAGGCAGTCGGCAATATTCTGAATTTGACCATTTGTTTGAATTTCTGAATTTGTTTCTTTTGTTTTTACATTCATGTGATCAAAGATCCGAGAGAGGGGTGAACACAGGTACTGTACTGAAAACTAAATAAGCTTGATGCTGACTGAAGTTCAATTCAGATGTTGAAATTAGGGAAAAAGAGAATGTAAGTAAACAGATTTTTTTAGTTAACTAAACATCCAAAACACTAAGATGTTGCCCAAATAAATACAGAGCCCTTTTAACTCATAATCTAGGTTGTAGTATATTTCTCTAGTATATAAAGTAAGTAGATAGCATATGATATGGCACCACTGAAATTTTTACTTCACTGCTCCAAATTCAACAAATTGCTGATGCGGCACAGAAGGCTTCAAGATGGCTGTGGCTCATAAGAGGGGAGCCACCGAGTCACAAGTCGCTAGCAGTCCGGAAACAAGGCTGCGTCACCCGGAGGAGGGTGTGTGATGTCGAAACACCCCAAACACCAACATTCCAGGAACATCACTGAAGATGAGTGCAGAGTTATCAGAGGATCTATGTACACAGTCATGTCTCAGTTTGTAAACATTATGCACTGCTCACTCATGCACTTTCATAAATGTCCCTCACCACTGAGGGGACAGCGTAGCATGAAGATGGTGGGAAACCTTACCGATGTCACAAACGTCTGTTGATCTACTGCTGTGTTTTCCCAACTACGTCCTGCCACCGTTTCTCCTCATCATAGCAAAAGTGTCTTCTTGTGCAGTGAATGAAGTGAATTCTGTGTCCTCTTAGTTCCATTCTGCCAGGGGACAGGTACTCACTGTGTTGCAGTCCTGAAGGTTTACCACAGTGTCCAGGACCTTGGGGTTAGTGACGGGAGGAACAATAGAAAAAAAGCTGTTTTACTATTTTATTAAGCTCAGATGAAACCTGGTTAATGCTCAAGGTTGATAATGTGATCGAAATGATTGTGTTCAGGGGCGGTTCTAGGGGGGGGGGGGGGGGCCAGTGCCCCCGTAACTCTGAGTCTGGACCCCCCTGTGGCCCCCCTGACAGGGAGTCTGCATTAATAATACAATGACAGATTTCTTGCAATGATCTTGTTCTGAAGGGAAAGGCAGAAATAAAGTGTCTCAGCAGTTCACTACCCAATCAAAATTGTTGAAATTGTAAACACTGCTTTGTCTGAATGAGGGATTTATCTTTTTTTCCGGGTTGTATGTGCCCCCTAACAAAAAAGCCCGCCCCAACCTGGCCCCCCTATTAAAACTGGTCTAGAACCGCCACTGATTGTGTTTCCTTGTAGAGAAGTGAACAAATAAAAGGTTGGTCAACAAAAGGTTGTCTTTTGTATTATTTAATAGACTGATAAAAAGGAAATAGAGTATAACAGAATAATTCAATTTTAGCTGAAGGGACAGACTTCTGTACAACACAGCAGCTCTGTTTTTATTAAAACATACTGTGATTGAAAAGGCACAATGGTCAGATATGACTAAAAAGGTCAAATTGGTGACTTTTTGAATGTGACATTTCTGTGATAAACAAGAATTAATTCAAATTTTAATCCAAACACCCATTTAACACGTGAACACACTGCTGTGTCTCAACGTGACGTCTCTCATTCAGAAACATGGCAGTATTAAAGAGCAAAGCTGATGGGCACCTGCTTCTTCCAAACAGCTCTGCTTTAGGAGCAATTTTGGGTTTGTTCACACCTGTAATCAACATGTCTCCTGGGTGATCTGCTCACAGGTGGGCCGCTCTCAGGGCAAGATGCTTTGAGGACTCACTGGCAATCCGACCAGTCAGACCACATTAGTGTAGACACATTACTTTAGCAATGTGAAAGCACATGTGTCCTGGGCCACATGGAAGTAATGTGCTGCCTACTCAACTGACTCTGTGAGAAAAAAAAAAAAGAAAACAAGAGGAAGCAGTGACGACAGGAAGAATGGATGACACTCTGATATCCATGTATTCATTGTAATGTTGACTACATGTTTGGGCTCTCTTAACCTGCCAATGTTATTATGCTAAATATACTTATTAACTTCCTGTTACACCATCAATATGACCATCACAATGTTTAATTTAGTTTAACTTAAATTATTAAAACAATTCATTTCAATCATGATGTAAAATTAAACATCAATCGCAAAATGTGACAAAATAGCTCCCTTGTTCACTTTGTTATAAACACATGAAAGTACCATTTTGTTTGGCAGTTCACATATACCTGTAGAGTACATGTATATGTATATTATGGCAGTCTTGAGGTCCAATGATTTCTATAGCTCTCATTTTTCTGTGATGGAAAGAGTGGAACACAAACACTACTTTGTCACAAAAAACATTCATGAAGTTCGGTTCAATAACAAATTGTTATGGGGGCTGTTTTGCTGCTAGCTGATCTGGTGCTCGAAAGGAAATAAACGGAATAATGAAAAAGGAGGATTATCTCCAAATGCCGCAGGAAACCTGAAATCATCAGCCAGGAGATTGGCTCTTGGGTGCAGTTGGGTGTTCCAGCAGGATAATGATCCCAAACACACATTCAAGGGGGTAAAGGAATGGCAGGATTGAGGGAGTGGTTAAAAATTCAACCAGAGGACTAACAGGAGCTTCTGGGTGGCTTTCAAAACCATCTTACTGAGGTAAAAATGGCCAAGGTACATTCGTCCCAAATATTAAAAAAAACGTTTGTATATTTTTGACCCAGCAGGATTTGGTCACATTTTCAGAAGACCCATAATAATTCATTATTGAACCAAACTTTATGAATGTTTTTTTTTTTTTTTGACAAAGTAGTGTTTGTGTTTCACAGATTCCATCACAGAGTTGTAGAAATCATTGGCACTCAAGACTGCCTTGTTTGTTCTTTACAAGTATATGGAAATGTTTGACCACGACTCTACATACTGTATAAACACATGGTTTTTGGCTCAGTGTCACATCTCTCATTCAGTAACATGGTGCTAACACAGTGCAAACATGGAGAGTATGAGGCAGAGAAAAAAAAGCATGACGAGGATGTGAAGACAGTGGAGTGGAGGACTACACAGGGATCTATCAGCAGTGGATTGAAAATTAGGGATTTCGTCTTGACAAGTGTGTTTATGGTAAACTACCTTAAAAGTGAAATAAAAAAAAAAATAAAAAAATCAACTGTCATCCCATATTTTTTCCAAACATGTTGGCTTGTTTCTCACTGTGCTCAGCAGATACTTCACAGGTCCAGCAGATGGCAGTGCAGTCTCTCACACTGCAAGAAAAAGCTGTCCCACATTCAACATATCAACTGATCAATACAGTTTGGTGTAGAAACTCCAGAGTAAACTGAGTGCCAATCAGGATAATAGTTATTGAGATATCATGATCCAAGGAAGAGGCTGATTGATGCTGCCTTCTCTGTATTTTATATTTATATTGTGTTTGCGGTGTTAGACAAAACAAATAATCTCTAGAAATTACCATTGATTTTTAAAAAAAAAAAAGTTTTAGGAAAATTGTTTTTACTATTTCATGACCTCTTACAGAACAAAAAATAATCAAGAATATAATAGGCAGATGATTGAGATGATTCATAACCCAGTGTGTTGCATCAGGCAGGCTTGTTTCCTGCCTCAATAGAAATGTTCCTTTTTTTCTTAAGGGAAATAAACTTTGATTTTGCTGAAGAATTCAAATGTGTTTTCTTGTACATCTTACTTATTTTTACAGTCCTGCTGTTGACAGTAATTATGAAATGTTCTACTCATTTGCCTATGCCACCGTACTGGGGTGTCTGCAGGAGTCTCAACGGCAGATACCTCATGACCTGAAGAAATGAAACCCGAATATTTGCATAGAAAGGTTTATTTGCCTTTGCAATGCGTGTGAACTTAGACCTTAATAGTAGAGCCGTGGCTGAGTTCACTTGTTTGTGCGTACGGTTAAAAAGCCCAAAAAGTAAAGAAGTACATAGAGGTACATCAGAGTTCACAAGAATCAAAATAAACTCACTTTGGAATAAACATCACACATACACACTTTGCCTTTGATTAAAATTTATGGAAATTAATGAATTAAATTAAAATTCATACTTAAACAAATGCCAAAAATAACACCGGAAAAAGAAGTAAACTAGCAAAGTCAATGCAACAATATAATTTAACATACAGCGGTAGAGTGCAGATTAAACACATTTTCCCTCTTGGACTTCATGTTTTGTTCAACTATGAATCACATGACTTGCTGACATGGTCAAAGAAAACACTGTCATGTTAAAGGAAAAAGACAAAAACAACTCTAGACTTCCCTCCCCTTTCCCATCCAAGTCTCACTTAGATATATGTGATGCTATTTGGAGATTCACAGTTCTATACAATGATGACAAAACTCAATTAACCTCAGAGTGATGTGATTATTGTCATTCAAAGTTGTAAAACGATAAAACAGTAACAAGTCCAAAGGGGAAGTTTGAATAGAGACACTGCAGTTTGAATAATGAGTTTAAGTTTACTGACATAAAATTCCCTCAAATAAAAATATGTGCTTTTAAAAATTAATGAATGCTGAGTGCAAAAATAGATTTTGCATTAGAAAAAAAATAAGATTGTCATTTTGTTTCACCTTCTCACACAAACTCTTTGCTCAAGACACACACACACACACACACACACACACACACACACACACACACACACACACACACACACACACACACACACACACACACACACACACACTTTTTTAAAGCTTTTGTTGCCCAACAACAGGCTGAATCCTTGAAGCACATAGGTAGTAACTTTTCTGCTTTGCCCAACACTGGAACTGGTGCATCGGTGCACCGTTGAGTTTTCCCTCTTATCCAGTTACGCTTCTCCATCTCTAAGTAAATCAAGTATGTGAGAGCACCCTTCTTGACCTCTACCTTACTGACACTTAAGTAACTGTTCCAAACTCCTCTCACACCATAGTTCTTATATCTCACATATACTGCACATTCGCACCTGCGTACGCACACACCCAGTTTTGTTTTACGCAGTGTACACGAGCACATACCACAGTAACACATTACAAACAGTAAATGGGTAAACAGACACAAAAAAGGAAGTTATACACTGACTGTAACAAACATTAAATGACTGCATGTCGTTTCATAGAAAAGGGGTAAATTGGTTTGTATTGCTTTGGCCTGTTCTGAGAGCAGCCTGCTTATACTGTCATTCTCTGGTTGTGTTGATGCAGAAGCATCAGAGAGCCTCTGAGAGGACTTGGCAGCAGGGAAATGGTGGGGAACCCTACTGATGTCACAAATGTCTCTTTTGTCAGTCCAGTTTCCATCCATGCTTTGCCACCATCTCACATCATTCCCTGTTTTTCTTGGCAGAGGCTTCACATTAGAATCCAAAAGTGTCTTTTTGTGCAGTGAAGTCTGTGTCCTCTTGGTCCCATTTGCCTGGGGACAGGCACTCTTCAGTGTTTAAGTCCTGAGGGTTTACCCCAATGTCCAGGACCTGGGGGTTAGTGCGAGACTCAGCGAGTCTGAAGGAACAAAGGAAAACAGACATTTTAATAACACTGCTGTAATGAAACCTGGTTAGTGATCAAGATTCCTGTTATAATGTAATGGAAAGAATCATGAGAAAAAGCAAAGTCACATGTAGTAATACAACTGATTCCCTTCATGAACTCAACATGAGACAACATTTGATATTCTAGAGGTCCCATATTATGGTCATTTTCATGCTTTTAGTATGGGTATCTAACAGAAAATGTTTATATACTTAATATTAAAAAACACATTATTCTCATACTGTCCTTTGCTCGCTGATTTTGAAATCATCATTTATCAAAGCAGAATGAGATGAGGGTGTCTTTCGGAAACTGAAAGCTATTTCTAGGCTAAATGTTTCAGGGAAAACTGAAGTGATGCAACATATAAAAGCCAATATCTGTCTTCACTCCGGTCTGAAACTCCAGTCATGTTGTGATGTGCATCCAAATAACTAAGGGGGCGTGTCGGCTGGTAAAAAACTTCCAAGAAGGCTGCTCTCGTGTCCTCGCTCCTCGATCGAAACAACAAATAAGAGAAATGAGAAGCACCCTCTCTATCTGCAGCAGTTCTGCTGGTGTTTTTGCAGCCACAGCTGAGCTGGGAGCTGGGCTGAAGGCGATGACTGCACAGTTGTGACGTCCCAACCTAGCATAAATGGCTTGTTTAAAAGGCACTGCTGCTAAATACGGGCTGTATGCATTTCTGTGTGGATTGAGCTCATTACTTTCAATATATTTATTTTGCACCTAGACCTGCAACATGACAAAAAAAAATGACTTGGAAAGGAAATCTCACTTTCTGAAATATGGGACCTTTAAACACAAACATGTTAGATCTACATGTGAACACACACACCATTTTCATTCACCATGACATCTTTTATCCAGCGCCACAACACTAGCAGAGTGCACAGCTGACGGATGTGAGGCGGACACACATGAAACATTTGTGATGAAGACGTGGACACAGTGGCACACCACATCAGGCTCTGTGGCAGTTGTCTTATGAGGCTCAGGGATGGATCAAACTGTGACAATGACAGCGAGGGAGTTTTGCCCTCTGATGCATCTCTAAGTAACTTGACTTGTTAATGGAATATGGCCATATAAGAATATGTGAAACGACATGAGTTTTAATCAATCTGGTTGAACACTGATATCCAGACAGATGAGCAGGTTTGAATAGTGGGCTGACTTGGGGAGAATGGAAGTCACTAGATCTGGTGAATGACATGGTTACCTGAGTAGGATTCAAAGCTATCCAGACTGCGGCTGGGGGTGCAAAGGAAACATCACAAGTCAGGCAACAATTAAAGTCTGAACTATTCTGAACAGCATTAGAGAAAAGCGAATGGATACATTTGTTGTGGCAACAGTGACTTTAACTCCCAAATTCTTATGCTCAAAGCTACGCAAGTAAGGACGTAACATTAGGGTTATCATAGGTAAACAGGCTTATTTAACCTCAATCTTTACAAGAAACCTAAAAAAAACAAACTGCACATCATACCAAAAAAATGGACACAGCCATAAAAATGTAAGTTCCACAAATGGTCTTTGTTCCTCTTTAAAGGGGCTCCGTGTTGTGCCTGAAGCCAGTTGTTAGTTTATGTTAGACTTCATTTCTAACCTAACATTAGCTACTGTTGCTCTCTGTTAGCTGAGGGAGAGAGGCACTGAGACGAGGCACTCGGACACACGCATAAAGTCACATACAACCAAGAGAGGCGGTTGTGGGCTCATTTTTCACATCACGGTATCATTATTAGGAATTTACATGTAAACTGCTACACATTATTACATACAGGCCCTTTAAACATTTTACAACTCTAATATTCCATCTTGTATTGTTCAGCATTTTGATCTGGTCACATCAGGTCACCCTTAGAAAAACAGTACTGCTGCAAATTACAGCTGTAATGTTTGTATTCTACAACATGCGGGCTGTAGTTAATAAAAACAAAAGCCATATGTACTGTATAAATGCAATCAAGTAATACTTGACATTTTTAACTCCAAATTAGTTTAAAAGTTTTCAAGTGAAATGTGGTTTGAGTACAATCACCTATTTTTGTAATCTAATAATGTCATCCCAGTTACATGTTGTCTGCTTCTACCAAACCCTGTGCACCTCATACTGGTCTTCCTCTGTTATCAACAGACTTTACATCCTCAAGTGTTCCACACTATACCACCAGCAGGTGGCAGTGCGGTCTTTAAAAACCAACATAAACGATCTCAACGTGAATTTATCTGCAGTTCATAGAAAGGTGGCAAAACTGCTCATCTAAGAGAATTTAAATGGCACTTGTCAAGAAATGAAAAGGAATTTAAAGTTAGGAACATCCGCCTTGAATCACAGGATTCGAACTTTGTAGTTGCAGTAAGGCACCAGATTTTTCTGTGATAACAGTCACATGTTGGGAGGCAGAGAGGTGATGTGAAGTTTACAAAAGGAGTACCTTGATCAGATTTAGGAGTGCATAATATGTCACTTGGGAAGCATGAAAATAACAGTAGCAGTTTATGGTTTGTGGCGTTTCTCAAGATGAATAGAAGTTAAACCCTCTGACCTCTCTGCTGTTTACAGTCTTTTTTATTTAATTACACAGAGGGACAGTCAGGACAATACAGGGTTTTGCTGCTGAACTATAAACAATCCATAAATCAAGCGCTTATTTTAATCTTCGGATTAGACTGTATGTGCCACACACCAACTATCAGGTATAGTGAAGATAACACACACACCTTCATTCTGCACTATCCTCATTAACAGAATGTGACCTCAAAGTCAACCTGTGCAATCAGCTTTCCCTGATGGACATCAACCTGTCCCTCGGGCCCCTGACGTTCCTTCAAATATAGAAATCTTCATGTGGGTGCATCTCTGCTCTGGGAACATCCTCATTAATCACAGAGCGGGGGGATTAACGACGTCAGGGTGCAATTACAGCGTGTAGTCAAAAGAATTGCCTGATAACAAGGCTAAAATGGCCTCTTAGCACTTGATTACAGTGACTGTAGCGCCCACTCTCCCATTCACTCAATGAAAGTGAGAGAATAAGAAGCACCACTGTTGAATTAGTAGGGGCAATAAAAAGCAGAGCCAAAGGAAATAAATGCACTCATAAAGTGTTGAAAGACGGTCCCGAACAAACAGCTGTAAGCGGTTGCACTGTGCAACCTGACAGTGGACCACCACAGATCATCTGAGTGTGCCGCCGATACACACTAAATTGAAACATTTATCACAGATGATTCCAGCTCCATGCTGATTAGTTCGTTGATGGCGTAGACAGAGTTTGAGGAATTCCAATCAGCAAAGGCAGCTGGCTTTCCACCTTACCATCAACCTTGAACCCTGAGAACCCAGAGTCCTGATCTTCTTTCAGAGTTTTCCTATGCTTGTTTTTAGTCCACTAACACACTCTAAAGACTATTATTTACCATAAAATGACCTACCCTCAGCAGCACCCTCTTGTAACCACAGGCTTAATGAGCTCATATAAAAATCTGTGTGTGGGCCTGAGATGATGGTAAACTGAGCCTACAAAAGCAGCATGACTCAGGGTGGGTGTTGGCTGCGACCTGGCCTGTAAACCGAGCCCGTCTCCTGCCTGTGGGAGTGTACCAGGCAGACCTAACCACAGGTGGTTATTTTCAGACCAGCAGCCAGTGTGTCTGTCTGTAGGGAAAACTCAAAATCGCAGTGAATCTCACCTTGAGAAAGCCTCGTCCAGACCGTCCTCCAACTCCTGCAGGACAGAACATACGCATGACGGTTAGAGATAAAGTTCATGATAATAAGCAGAAGCGTATTTATACACAAGATGCCGAGACGCAGTCCGCTCTTGCTACTTTTGTTCAGTTTCAAACAGTCCATGGGAGGTTAATCTAAACTGCCTGTAGCCCCACACCCTCTCCTGCTATGTGACCATTAAATGAGGTCAGTTCTGTTCAATGGGTTATTGTCTGACTCTGCATTGCAGCTGCACAACTATAGAATCCACTCCTTGAAATGCAGCAGGTATAGTACATCACCCGGATAACTGATCAGTGTTTCCTGCATGGCATTCTCGTCTTCCCACCTTATCAGTCCTAAGCAACTGAAACTTCCTGACCAGCCTGACTCTCATCTTACCCATACAGTATTGTTGTTCTCTGTTGCGTGATTATGCACCATAAAGGGATCCGATTCAGTCTGCTTTGTTCCTGAGTGGACCAGCGCCACGTTGGCTCCCTCTGCCAAATCCAGAAGTTTTGCTGTGGCTACCTCTGTAACACAAAACAAACAAGCAGCACTTTGAGAAAATCCAACATAAATGTGCAAAACGTGACATGCAACCCTTCGCATTCACCATTGGATTCAGTGTAATAATGAAGATAAATGTATTTGAATGGATCCTCTGATTATCATACAGGGAACATGAGCGTAGGTTCACAAAGTTTATCAAGCCATGGTGTTTGTTAAAGCGCACTTGAAGGCTCGAATGTATCTCATGGATACAGCCATCTGTGAATTGTCACTTTGTGATAAGTGAGCAAGGAGTAACCCTCTGACTCACACGCCTAACCACAGCGACACCACTGATCTGTAATGGGATTGGCTTGTAATGGCCTTGGCTGATGATTAATGTGTGTCAATAACTAGTGAGAACACTAATTTCTGTCTCCTCTTCAGGCTAATGTTGTCCATAGAGACCTGGAAAAACGTAATGACTCTTCTAATGACAGCACAATCCAACTCCGTTACACTCGCTCTCAAACTTAGTACCATTAAATTACCTTTTTCCTTATTTTCTACAGTTCAACGAGAGTCCCTTCAAACTGTCCTCTCAGTCAACACTGGCTTAAAGGCATTTAGAGTATTCTGCTGTTGTGAAGAAGGCAATATTGTGGGACTAGGACCGATATCCGAGAGGAGAGACAGGGGGGGATCAAGGCTCATCTGTTGGTAATGCCTTTCATTTAACAGCTCAGATTTTTGCCAGGGTGGAAGAGGGGCTATGGGAGTAAAGCACAGCTGGCACAATTTAACTAAAGCTGCAATGATTTGCAAATAATGAATGAAAAGAAAAGTAATCTGCATAAGGATGTACTTGTTTGCTTTGTCATTTAGGTAAGTAAATAAATGTCTATCTATTCTAAACTCAAGGTCAGACAAAAGCAACGCAAATATGTCTCTTTCAGCAGTAACGGGTTAATGATTAATTGTGAAAATAACCAGCAGATCAATCAATAAGGGGAACAACAGTTGCACGACTGTGAAGATGAAGGGACTGTGTAAAGGCAGACACTTTCAGGCAGGCAACAATCCTGCAACAATCAGAGACTAACCCTAGAAGGAGTGTAATTTCTGTCTTCCAGTGACTGTAAGAGGCCTGGCGTTGGGGGAGAGCTGAAGGTATCATGTCTCGCACATAAAAGCTGACTCACCTCAGACAACGCCACTGATCCTGAGAGTCCCTCTGACTTAGCGGCGGTGGCATGCAATCTGATCAGCCAAAGTGAAGGGTACATAACCGTGACCTACTGATAGCTCTGAAGTCCTGTTGTCTCCAATCACTGCTTTAGAAAAATGCCCTGCTTGTTTCAAAAAGCATTCAGAAGCTTCCACCATGCTCTGCTGTACAACATTTTATTTATTTTTTTTTACCAGAAATGCAATCCGCTTGCAGTTGAAAGACCCAGCACACACCAATCCTCTCTGTCACCAGAGTCTGTTTCCAAGTCCTACTTAGTTGACTCTTCTCACCACGGATCATCCTTAAAATCTGTGTCGGCACTAAAACGATAAACATTCAGGGCCACGTATAGTGTCAGAATAGATTTAGAGAGATCCCTCTCTGGCTGGAGGCCACCAGCAGAGGGGCATACTCAGTACACAGCTGATGTTTTCAGATGTTTGTCTGCAGAATAAATAAATAAATAAATAAATAAAATAAAATAAAATAAAATAAAATAAAATAAAGAAAAAGGACTACCTCGATCTCAAAACCTCCAGCAGCAAAAGGAGGTTTTTCAGGCCTACAAAGTCTGACAGGAAAAAGGCCAACACAGAGCGGACTAACAAAGAGAGAACATTATGAGGACTAATAAGGGTACAGCTATTGTGCTACAGGCAACAGGACGTTCAGTTCTTATTGTATCTGAGGCTGTGGACAAAATGTGGAGCTAATAATGCCTTAAGGTTGTCTGGCTCACTGGATATCAACAGCATGTTTAGAAGGCCTGACCCGCGCCTCAAGCCCTGGAATCTTGTAAGTCTGATTAACAAGAAGGTCACATGAAATGTGGGTTTCACGATTTAGCACAAACAGAACCATAACTGTCCTTCCAGAGTCAGACTGAATGTGACTGTTTGTCCATGAAGAGCTCTCTATCATCATAAACTGTCATGCGGATCAGTGAAGAGAGATTTGTTTTTAATGGACCTACAACACAGAAGGGGAGCTTAATGTTTTCAAATTAAAGAGAGATATTACCATCACACATAATCCCTTTAAAAATGTCATTGGCTGCTCACTGTAATGCTGCTAGTGAGAAAGAATAACCTCCAAAAAATTCAGGTTGTTGTCAGCTGACCCGCAGCCTCAATATCAGCCAACCTTTGACAAGTGGCTGAATAGCCCTCTTCCCCCTGCCCCGAGGCTACGGCTGCTCGATGGGGAGGGTGAGGGGGGAGAGAAAGATGTGAGGATGGGTGACTCACCTCCTCCCTTCAGGCTACCCAGGCTGGCCGAGCTGTCCGACTGCGAGCTACTGGCTCCTTCCCCGTCTGAACCCGACTTCACTCGTTTCTCCTTCTCTGCACGCGGCCGACGCACAAGTAGAGGAAGACAAAAAAGAAAGGGGGAAAAAAAAAAGAGAGACGTCAGTGAAGACAAGCTGTTACCATGGGGTCAGCGCGCTCACAGTGCATCTATAAAAGGAACTGTTTACTTTTCTAGCTGCTGTAAAAGTGGATATGACATGTACCGCTAACCAAGCATATAACATGTGTAAACAAATTACTCAGGCCATCTGTCAACTGAAACCTACTGTAGAGGGCCAGGCCTTCAAACATCGTAACACATGTTTTACGTCTTACAGCACCAAGTACAGTAAATAGGGGAGGCATGGCATCTGGGTCAGGTGGCTATTAGGCTCTGCTAACTCCAAACACTCTCACCTGCTGGGAAGAAGGTTTTTCTACACAGTGCAACTAAGATTTTCCTATTTGCTGCACAACACTATTCTCTTAAACTCAGTGTGCAACAGGGCAGCTTCAGAGCTCCTCAGTCACCCCTTGGAACAGTGAAAATTAACCAAGGAATAAAAACAGATTTCTACAGTTTTATGAGAAGGTAGAAACTATGATGACATATTGCAATAAAACAAACAGACAGCGGTAAAATTGAATTTGCAGGAAAGACAACTCCATTATCGTTGTATGCGTACAGGTGAATGAATTAGATTCTCTTCAAAGGTTATACTATATTGATGGGGTCCAAAAGCCTGAGACCACTAGAAAGCGTCATGTTATGTCTTTCTTATTTTTCAAATGCCCGCTTATATGTTCAATAGGGTTGAGGTCAGGTGACTGTGGTCTTCAAGTAGCTCTTGCAAATCTTTGAGGTGTGATTGGGTTCATTATCCTGCTGCAGTATCAGTGCTTCTCCAGGATCTTCTGATGGTGTGGTCACATTGGGTCTGCCTGATTGTGTTTTAGATAAAGTTTGATCCAGTTTCATGTACTCCCCCCTTAAAACTTTTGTCTAGCCATGATCTGATGCTCAGAAAGCCCATCATAGCTTAGAATAACAATATAACCTCAAACAATTTCATTTACTTTCTGAATACTTAAACTTGTCTCTTAATTCCAGGTTTGCGTGACAAGATTAGAGATTTTGGTGAGATCCTTCTTTCGAGATACTTTGGTCTAAGACTTTCAGACCCTACCGTAACTGCAAAAAATACAACGAAAAATGTCTTCAAGATATTAAAATATGCCGGTTTGCAGACGTACAAACTCACAAGAAAATCACCCCCATAAAAAGGCACAAATTTCACAGGCACACAATACAAACCCTTGGTGCTCTGTAGAGCACCTCTAGATGTAAAACAACGAATCCTCTCTTCTACTTTCCAATGTACAATAATGTCTATATGGAAAACAGCAAACACACAAAAGATCTTGCCAGAGTGATCATTTTAACTTATTATAAACAAATATTATAGCCAAGCTACTATTTGAAATTGACTTACTGAAAAAATGTAAAGAATATGTAAATATGTAAACAAGTAAATATGTTTGCCCTGATTAAATTAACGTGAGATATCCTTTATCACACGGCTGGGAGACATGATTGTGATCGAAGGTGTTTCAGTCCTCATCACGCACATTGTGAAGCACATAAGTGTCAGTTAAGTTTGATTCATTACTTCCTAAATCCTTGGCTCTGACAGAAGCTGCCTTCCCCTAGCTACAATAAAGTGAAACGCTGTGAATCAGTTTCTGCGTCTCAAATAATATTCCTACACTGGGACTAAGTGGAGTCTATACACAAATGCATGCATACCCATCTCTGCCTCAACTCAAAGATCACCGGAAAGTCGCACAGGGAAACATGAGACTGCTGTGATTAAGTGTGATAATACTAACCCAGTCTCACTCAGACTTTCAACGCTGCAGCTACAGCCTAACTGTCCATTTCTGTCCATGCGAAAGAAACCTGCTTACACCAAGTAGGTGTTTTTATTTCATCACCATCCTTGGGGGTCTAAAAACCTCCCAATTCCCGTGAGCCCAGGTAGCTTAGTGATGGCAGAGTAACAAAAACTTCCCCAGGCACACGTTTTCCCGCATGGCCTTTCCTGTGCGTAGTTTTCCGTCTGACTTGAGGATCAAACTCCTGCTAAACATGGAAGCAACCTAAACATAACCCAGTTCAAAAGCTAGCTGTAGAGTTTACAGAGAATATTCTATGAGCAGAGATAGGAACTGTAATATACAGAGGAATGTGGGCCAGGAATGTGTGGTGGGCTGTGGAGGAACACTGTGGGTGGTGGAGTAGAGTGTATAGGAAACAGAAGCGGCAATACTAGACTAACATAAAGTAGATAGCCCCCCTTCCTGCCCCCTTCCTCTGGGTCTTCTAACTTTCATGAAACAGACTCGAAAAGGATCCCCCCCCCAGCTCTCTCTCGTCCTCTCTGCCACAAGAGAACACCACTACTTCTAGTTTGAAAAGTAATCCTCCTTTCCCCTCCACAGCCCTCCTACCAGTGAGGCACTGGTTCCCCTTCATCAGTGACATCTTACTGAACTAGAAGGAAAACAGCTCGGCAAATAAAAACAGGTCACTAGACTCGGAAGGAAACGAAGACGAGCAGAGGTGAATGGTGAGGGAAGGAGGGAGCAAACAGGGCAGCAGATTTTAATATTCAACTCAAAAGTACAAACAACCCAGTGAAGAGGCATGAGGCAAGGAGGCTGTGGCCTTGATCTTGGGGAAAATAATCCCTCCCCTGAGTGGAAATGTGCCCACATGAAAACATTCCTGAACACCACAGTTGTTAAAGAAGAGGAAGAAGAAGTGGAGTAAAAAAAAAAAAAAATAAGGCTGATAGAATTTTCATACAGTGCATGTGTGTGTCTCCAAAGGACTGAATAAATAAACCCGCCCTCACATCAGACAGGATCAATGGCACCAACACTGAATCTGTCAGGGGGCTGAGCTCCCACTGACACACGCGCACAATCATTTTCCTTTCTCTCTTACACCCCGACACCCCTCTCTGCCCCGCCTTTCATGCTCTCTTGCCCTCTCTTCTCATCCCCATCCCCCTCTTTCACTCGCCTCCTCTTCGCCCGTCTCCTTTTCATAATAAACCGAAGCGAACGCTGGGATGGGGGGGGTGGTGGAGAGGGAAAAGAAAATAACTCGACAGGGAAGGGGGGTGCCAGGTGCAAAACAAGACGGACAGCAACAATGGATAATCATAAAATTCAAAGAGCAGCAACACAGCAACACCCATGTAAATACGGTGAAGAAGAGTGGGAGGTGGTGATGCAGATGCCACTATTATGTGGCAAGAACCGCTCATTTACTCTGGAGTCATACATGCAGTAAATTACATGCATGTTCTGCTGAGCTGTACAAAAGACTGTGTGGCACCGTCCTTACACAGCACTTTGACTGCCTCAACACGCCCCGTCTGCTTATCTCCTCTGTGTGCTCGGACATTTAATGAGGTTGAATGGTTTATAAGTTTGACAAAAACAGTAAAAAAAATAAAATACAAATGATATAAATATAACCCGAGCTACCAGCTTCCCATACTACTACGACTACTCTTCTCACTGTAAAAGAAACAGAAGATTTACTCCATGATGGGGGGGGACTGGTTGAATCAATGGGGACGTTCCTCTAATGAATAGAGTGTGTGTATGCGAGATAAGAACAACGGTGACCGTGTGAAACAGCCGAGTGGCGCTTCAGTATTTCACATGAACCCGTCTTGAGGATGTCAAGGCCAAGGCCAGAAAGAAAATTAATGTTTCTATGCTATGCCAGAAACATCTGGATAAAAGACAGGATCCCTGTTTGGCAACTAAGGAGGAAAGTGGTTGTACACTATAAGTGGAGAGAATAACAACAGTGGGGGAGGAGAGCGAAGAGGAGAAAGACGTTTTCACTCATCCGTCACACTCCTCTGGTCGTTGGAAGAGGCGACCATGCGTACCTTCTTTGGCAGCCTGCCAAAATTCAAACGCCACTCTGAAAGCCTGAGCCACTGTTAGGGTTACCGCCTGGGCCTGTTGGAGAGACAGACAAGAGGGAGATAAAGTGAAGAATTGAAGGAAGATGAGTAATATTCATACGCATCTCATCTGCCCGATGGAAACCGGAGTCAGGAAGTTAACACTGACTTAAAAACAGGAACTGGTGACATTCACAAGGAGGTCCTCAACAGACACTTGAAGAGGAGGAACAGAAAAGACGCGAGCTACATGACAAGTTGTTTATGTAACTGGGAGGATACATGGCCTTTTGGCCAGAACTAAATTGGTGAGGGGAAGGAAGAGGAGGGAGTGGCTCACTCGTTCCCCAAACCTCCAGGGATGGAGTGAATGCCAGAGAGAGATGACAACTTCCCCACCCTTCAAGCCCTCACTCCTCCTCTTTCTCCTGGCTTAATACCTAGACATCTGCATGCATACAAGGAAAGTGTGACTCAAAATGTGCGCAGTACAGTTGTTCTTAGGTCTCTTTGCAACATACTGTAGCTGCATGAAGCACGTTCCACAGATTGCCAGGGGCGAAAGCTGAGTAAAATATCCGAATGCAGAATCCTGCCCCATAAGAATCTGTAGCCTGTATTCATAGAGACAGTCTGTAGCCTTATTTCAATATACTTGTATTCATATGCAAATAATGGTGTTAAAAGAATAGTTCAAATTCTTGCCAAGAGTTTGATGAGAAAACAGAAACCAATCTCATGTCTGGATGCTTAATATGAAGCTACAACCAGCAGCCAAATAGCTTAGCAATGGAAAGAGCTAGTCTTAAAGACGGCAACAAAAAACACCCGTTAGCCCCTTTTAAAGCTCACTTATTATTAACACATATCTGCATCTTGTTTGAGTAATCCAGTTGCTGGGATGTTGTTTGTGTGTGGTTTTGAGTGGCCAAGAAATAGTCCCCCCTACGGATTAATTCAGCTTTAATTGAGCTGTAGAAGTGATGGTAGGCACATTCTGACCTTCAGAAAAAGACATGCTAGCTCTCTCCCCTTGTTTCCATTTTTTATGTTAAGCTCGGCTAACATGCTGGCTGTAGCTTCATATTTACTGTAACAAACAGACAGCATGGTATTGATTTTCTTATCTTACTCTCTATAAGAAAGCAAAAACGTTACTCTCATATGTTCAACTGTTTCTATAATTACAGGGAAACATTATATCTAAAATTTGATCCAGTTGGTTTCAAACTCTTTGTCCGCTTCCAGTAAGTACAGACTCATTTTCTTACCATTTTTCTCTTGGGGCAGAGGAAGGCGTGACACTCCAGGGTCTCATTGTGCTGGCTCTGGACGATGTATGCAAACACTTTGTCGTGCATCTTGTCGGCTGTGCAATATGATATTCTGCACGAAAAAAAAACACACAGATGCACTCGCTTTAATAAAAACTCTAAGACTTCACAGATCAAGTGCAGCCATCATGCAACTTCATCTGCACTAAGCCCTTAAGCTTGTCCAGCAATCTGATCCAAACTGTTCAATCCAGCATTTCTCTTAAATGTTCCCCGGCTGCACTTGTAATCTCACTGCTCGGCGCACGATCAAATACACACCCCAGCTGTGCACAGGTACCGAGCTCAACGATGTCATGAATCTGAACTGAACACGTGCACAGGGGACATCTGCGCTGTTTGATGGATGCCATTTTCTTCCTGCTTTTCAAAACAAGTTACTACACCACACTCCCACTGTGTCCACCCGTTTAAAGCTTTGATCCACTGAGAGTTTTTAAATTAAAGCTATTAAACTGGGCCTGGCTCCTCTGTGGCCTGTGTGAGAGAGGTATCGGTCTTGCTTGTCAGTCTCAGGTGCTGTAAAGGAGTTTAAAATGAAGCCGTAATGATCCACAAATAGATTTTCGGCACCATGTCATCATCGTAATGCCAAAGTGACAGGGACACTGGCCAGTTGGGGAGGGAGACCCAAAACGGTGGAGGAAGGCTATAATGAATGTCTGCCATCTGTCCTCCCTCTCCCTTTGAACATCAGCACTGTGCTCAAACTTCACCGGGGGATAGTTGCACACTTGGTTAACTAAAGAATAGAAGGCGTGGGAATGCTAAATTAATAAATAAAAGCAAGGGAGGAAAAGTTTAGAGAGGTTTGCACAACACGGTGGAAATTTACGGGCCCATGTTGGGGAGGGAGGGCGTCTGGGAAATTGGGTGTCTAGGCAAATCCATTTCTTTTATTGGTCATCCATCTTCCCAGCAGATGTCTGGGGAGGAGAGCTCCAATGGGGTGCGAGATACAACCAGCTGCTTTATGTCTTCACACCATCCTGAGGTCACAGCTGGACTCACCTCACGCTGTCAGCCTTTTTAACTGCTGTCGTATTTTCCCTCATATTCTTCAAATGAGAGAATCCGTTATCAGTGCAGCATTTTACTGGAGTGGCATTTCAAAACAGGGCTTTTTTTTTTTTGCAAACAAACTAATAGAAAGAGCTGCCGTAAGTGAAATTAATATCTGAAACTTGTGAAGACAGCTTCAGTTGAGCTGAGGTGATTAGGCCCCCGTTGGAAGGTTTTGGAATGTTGAAGGCTGAGATACTGTGTGAGGTGAAAGATACAGGGACATGCTGCTGATATAAAAACAACAGGTTTGACCTGCTTATTTGGCTGTTTGCCAAGATAGTATGAAGCAATGCCTGTGACACACAGCTCATGAACACAATTAGGTGTTGTAGAGTTGTAGTTCAGTCAGATCTGAACACACACAAACGATACACATACCAAAGGTTCAAAGCAATTTCACTTTTTCAAGATATTATTTCTGATGTGAATTCCAAATGATCATGATGGATCTGCTAAGAAACCACATAATGACATTTTAACAAAATTATCATCATCATTATTATTATTATTATTATTATTATTATTATTATTATTATTATTATCATTATTATTATTATTATTATTTCTTCAGGTTTAATTATCAATGTGATGATGGTTGTCTGTGCGTGCATGGAGACACTGCAAACAGTAAGTGATAATGACTAATTTTGCATAATTTTAATGATGCAAAATATGGCCCCAGCTAGCCAACTGTAACACAATCGACAGAAAATGAAGCAGCAATATTGGCAACCATCTCATTTCTTTTTTTTTTTATTTTATCAAGCAAAAATGCTAAACTTTCTAATGGATTAGCCGCTGATGGTCAAACAAAACCAATTTGAACAAGGCTTTAAGGAAACTGTGAAGGATGTTTTTCCATATTTAAAGCAAAATGATGAATCAAAACAATTATCACCAGGTTAATTGTTAGCTATATCGCAATATCTCTATCTCATGAACCATGAAACCAGTATATCACTATAACCCTATCTTTAACTGATGCTGACCTTGACCCCCAGTATCTGCATCAATTATATTTGGTCAAAGTGTTCCCTCCTCTCTGTTGTTGGATTTTGGTGTGCAATGCCCTCTCGGGTTGAATCTGAAAAAAACGGCTGTGATGTAGAGATCGGATTTTTAATATAGATAAATGCTGTATGTCCGAGAATTTAAATCTATTCCGATCACTCTTGAACTGCACAGCCGGGTCGTAGTTGTTCAATAACCAACCATGCAAAATTGAATAAAAAACTCTAAGGATCCCAAAGTGACACTGCAAATCCAGAAACGTAGTCAGTGTAGACAACTTGTAAATAAAACTGTTCTAGAATGACTTTCGATAACCGTCAGCAGCTGAGTTTTCGTCCTCAATCTGCCAGATTTTAGAAGAAATAATTTAACGTAATCCTATTCATGCTTGGAGAAATGATGGAAAGTCCCACCTCTCCTCAATAGGTAGACTCATAAATGTGGAATTTTAGAAAAGTGATTCAGGCTTGGCTCATAAGCTCGAGGCCAATGGAGGTTAGGCAGCTTTAAGCTTGCAGGCTGTGGCAAGCAAGTGGGATCTGTAGGCATTTACTGGAGAGAATGTGTATGTGTATGTGTGCATGTGTGTGTGTGTGTGTGTGTCAAGCTCAGACATACAGCTGTTGTAGTGCTCCCAGGAGAGTTGAGAGTTGAGATTGATGACAAATAGTACTCCCGCTCTCTTTATCCCTTGAGTACCACACCTCCTTACAGTGATGGATGTGAGCAACGGGGGGAATAACAACTTTTGTTTTATTGTAGGTGATAAGGACCAGCTTAGGGTGGAAGTATTTCATAACTGGGGCCGCCCAACTGAGTCAGGGTCACTGAATGGGTCAGGAACAGTGGCAGATCGGAGGACTGACCTGTATATGGAGATGTTTTCTATCAGCTGGTTGGAGGCACTGTCATAGAGGATGATTCCTCGCGGGGACACCTTTACTGTGACTTTCTGGAGTTTTTTTCCACTAGCTTTTGCCTGGAAGGACAAAAAGAAGGAGAAAAAAGGGGTGGAGAAAAAAAAGGGTGTGAGAGTGAGATGGAGAGATTGGAAAGAAAAACAATCCAGGAAGTATCAGTGTTTTATTCATGCAAATTACAGCTCAGACTGCTACTTTTTGATCCGGCAAGCTAATCAAAATCGATACCGGGGACACGTCAAAAGATGCCAGTCATAAGATAAGTTAAATCTGCGGATACATGATAAAGCATCAAACCAAACATCACAAAGGCATCATGCTGGCATAACAGTTAACAAACTATTATACAGTGTGACAAGTTAAAAAATATCCCATTCAGCAGCCTAACATCCTTTTCGGAGCAACACCAAGGGAAGCCAACAGATTAAACCCAATCAGAGCCTCCGCCTTGCTCTCCATACATCACCGTGTCCCGAGTCCCACCATTCTGCCGCCGCTAACTTCATTATCCACTGAGCTGCCAGATCCAATAACACTAAGCCTTTTCTACCACGATTAAGCTGGCTGAGCTATATACTGAGCAACAGTGTCCAAACTAATTGCATCCTCCTCTAAATGTCAGCCCGGGCCTCGGGGGGGGGAGCGGAGAAGTAGGAGGGCAAACAGTCACATTTCACCGAGGTGTCAGTCAGGTCATAAATAGGAGAGAAAACTACTGGACGATTACGATTTCCAACTAGCAGTGGTGATTATGTGGGAAGGATATTATATGTGTTTGAGAGAAACTTTCTGGGAATAGCTCTCTGAGTGTGTTTAAGCTATTCCAGTGTGTGTGTGTGTGTGTGTGAGAGTGTGTGTGTGTGTGTGTGAGTGTGTGTGTGTGTGTGTGTGTGTGTGTGTGTGTGTGTGTGTGTGTGTGTGTGTGTGTGTGTGTGTGTGTGTGTGTGTGTGTGTCCTCTCTCACCGTGGCCACTATTCTCTTGACAGCCGCCGCAGACAGCTCCTCTCCTTTGGGCTGCTCAACCATCGTGACTCCCAGGTACTTGAGCTGGAACACCATCCCCTCCAGCAGGGTCTCCCTCGTGTCCGTCCAGTTCTCTGGGAGCTCTGCAGATGAGAGACACACACACACACACACACACACATAAGTGACACTTCCACTCACCAACAACGCTCACTGCTTGTACTGTGAGGTAGGCTAAGAGATACTCTATTAGACATGTGTCAGTACAGCACACTTGGAGGACGGTTGACTCGGCTGCTTTAGATGCGACAGCAGCAGCCAAAACATTTCCTCATATCCTATGGGTGTGTGTGATGAGCACATGCTTTTGCTATTCCTCCTCGCTAGACAGTAAAAGCAAGTAATCTTAACGAAAGTATGTTTCATAGGCTAAAATAAATGAGAAATATGTTCTGCTCTAAGTTAAAAATAAAGAATAAGGCACAGAGTTTTTCTTGTAAATCTAAATAAAAATCCAAACTAAAGCTCTGCTCATCTGGACTGGATTGTACAGTGAGGGGGAAACAGCCGGGAAAGCAGGTGTGTGGACAGACCAGACTGTGAGGGCTTTGTACATAAGAGCATACAGTAGAATGATTCCAGTTTTTGACTACCATGTTTAGCCTTTATATTTGATAATCCTTTTTCTGGTTATCTGGCAAGAGCCCAGAGGGTCGTTTAACAACACATATTGGTGATCTGAAGGTAGCCCAAATCTTAGCTGAAAATAAGTGTGATTTATTCGCCTATCCCTGACACTTATTTTTTTTTTTTTACAGTTTTCATAGGATATAAATCTGGTCCTCTTGACTGTTTGCCAGAACTCATTTGCGATCCTGTCAACTACTGCCGGTGGAGTCATTCATAAGAGATAACCTCCTCCAGCATCTTAGATAATCACACCTATCCAGTACTCAATAATGTACATTTTTCTGGTGAATGAAACACTGAGGCTGTAGTTTTGTGTCATTTCTTTTCTCACAGGAATGCTGGGTGAACTGCTCTGGGCAATGTCCTCCTCATATTATATCAGTATGAAGATAGCCGGAGGTGCCTGGTCACAGGACTACACCATAGAAGGGGAGCAATAACGGAGAAAACTTGTGCGAACTGGTCTGCCTTATTGACCCTAAAAAGCTGCAGCTGCACATGTTTTCTGATACAGCCAAAGCAGAAACAACATTTCAGAGTGAAAGTTTGCACAAGTCCTCAGTCTTCAGCCTTTTCCTCTGAGAGTAAACATGCTAACTTCTCCTTGAAGCTCATAAAATGTTTAATGACTTACTACTATGAGGTGGTAGTGAGTGTGGGCAGAGAGATCCATTTGTTTCATCAGAAGGTCCATTAGGAAACACAAGCAACAAAATCACACCCTCTCTCCTGGGTGGTGTTCACGGAACACTGTATCTGTAAAAGGATCCAATTAGAGGTCTGTGGTCATCGCTATTGTGTTTATTTCTAAGGAGATTTGAGATGTACAGCCAGCTAGAATTCACAAAAAAGCTTCTGATCATGAGCTGAAACACTGGGTTAATGCAAAAAAAAAAAAAAAATGTATAGAGACAATGAGTCTTCACTGAATGAATATTTTAGCCTTTTGTCATACACTTTATCGCTTAAATTAACAGTGGAGTACTGGTGACAATGTTGATAAATCACGTAATTATTCAAGTCAATTCTCTGGTTCCAGCTTCTGATGTTGGTTATTTGCTGGTTCTCTTGGTCTTATATTAGCCTGGGAACAAGACAAATCTGCCAAGCTCATGTGTTATTTGTTCTGGCAGATACATCTGGTCTCCGCCCAGTTTCAGACAAATTTCCATCTGATGTCGTCCCTTTTGGGCAAATCACAACCCTAAATATGGGGTGAGTTTTAAACGAAGACTGACAGACGAGCATCACTGGTCCAGATATGAAAGTCACATGTAATTTCATTTAGAAAAGTGATTCAAGCTTGATTGATCTAATCCGTCCAGCGTAATGCACCAGGCTCTGAAACTCAGATCAGATTATGTTACTGCATGGACTTTTTCTGCCCTCAAATGTTCTCAAAACACATTTTCAGTGTACTGTTGAACTGTAATACGAGACCATTTTTGATTAGGCTGACATTTCTTATCCTGCTTGAAAACAGTCTAGGCACCACACCAGCTTGCTTGTATTGCTCAGTGCTACCTCACTACTTCGTTGCTCTGGTTGGATGGAGGTCTGTCCAATTATGTTCAGAGGCATTTTGGTCTGTGCCCATTGATGCCTGGCTTTAACACAATTTGACATAATGGCCAACCCATGTAATTACAACGTCACACGATGCATATCAGCCCTCACATAATGATAGTTTCACTACCAGAGTTTCATCTATTTGTTCCAATAACATTTAGAAAGTCTGGAAGCCCAGCACAATTAAGTCATTTTATCCCCATTGAAGTTAGCTGGGGACTAAACTGGAATGAAGTCTCTGGTGCACACCTGTTTCAGGTCCCACAATGCGGTAGATCCAAGTAATCTTATAGCATATCACACATTATAGCTTGAGAGCTTTCATTTCTGTTGGACAGAGGTTTTTTTAACACTTGTTTGACTTAAGCAATACCTTCTGTGTCTCAATGGATCTTGTTGCTTGCTCATGTAAACGGTTTAATTCAAGCTTTCATTGAGTGTTTGTTTTAGCCTTGTAATAGCTTTAATGTCAAAATAGTTATTGATTAGCATTTCCATTTGATATGGATCTTCCATTTATTAAATGTACAACAAGAATAAACACATAATAACAGATTTCTATTCTAATTTCAATGTGGTTTTTTTTAACTAATCACCTGTCAAAATGGCCAGATGTCAGCCCAGATGTTGAATGTTACACTTTGTGATCATTGAAACCACTTGGAGGAGGCAGCAGAGGCTAACCTCTAATACTGCTTTCTTTTCTAGTCAAACCAAGCCAACTGTGAGTGGTTATGGAGGAGGGTTTATAACGGTCTAAATGTAGCTCATACCAAGCCCATATTTAAGTGATGGGCGAGTCTGACAGTGAACACCCACTCCAGGGTCAAGGTCTTTGAGCTCCTCAGTGTGGGGAACAGATCAGTCTGTCCTCCTCTGCTGATCTTGTAGCTACATTAGTGCTCAGATAAGTAGCACCCTGGCTGTAATATAATCTGCAGTGAGGAATCATTAGCTCCTATTCATGACTTAGATCACGTTACCAAGTGGACGATAAATGTCCATTACAAGGTGTAGCCACTTAGGACATTTGCAGACGGTTACACAGATATGATAGTGATAATTCAGGCTTATCCTCACCTTGCATGACATCTCTTACCATTCCTATTTGCTCGAGTCGAGAGTCCAGTCCAGAGGTATTTTGTATTATTTACGAAAGGCAACATGGCTGACAGGTCTGCTTCAGTGGATTTCAACAATCTTACAGATGTGCTTTGAAAATGCTCTGAGTGATCCAAGGCTTAGGAGAGATGTCACACACCTAATAAAAACAGCTGCAGCAGCAGGCTTGTGCTGGTTCAGTGGAGATATCAGAAGTGAGTCTCTACACATCAACTGCCCATACAAATGCTCGCAGAAGCCAAGTCTCTGGGGATGACCAGCACTTCACACTGAATGCAGTTTTAGGAATCCCTTCATCCCAAGAGATCCAGAGGAAGCTCCCACAAGACCAGACTACACAGATGATGGAAATCCTTAAAAATATATGAGTAGATTAATATTTCACGTGTTTTACAAAAAATAAAACAAACATATCTGCAAGCAGTAGCAGTTTGCATGAGCAATGAAACAACAGCTTTCTTCAAATCTGGACACAATGACATGTTAAAAGGAGCGGAAATAGCTCTGGTTCAAAGCTATTTTTAGACTGGTGCATATGCACACTGTTTTGAATGGAATAATAATCCAGCTTCATATTGGTCACATTTGCATTTACACAACCAACCCCCCATCCAACACCAGCACCAGCGGCAGCAGCAGCAGCAGCAGCCCCCTCCATGGCAGCTCTCTGCAGCTGCAGTGCTGATTAGAGCAAACTTCAAAGGCTCCGCCAGAGCTCTGGCTGGTCAGTGACACTGCTAGCCTGCTTGGTTGACACTGCCTGTAAATGAGCCAGAGAGAGCAGGCAATGGAGCGCTGATGTTTGCCAAGTAGAAGGAGAAGGGCTTGGGGAGGCAGGTAGAGGGCCGCAGCTGCTGTCAACATCAGTGAGTGTTAAGACATCTGAGGGTTTGTTTAACCAATCATCTTCAAAGACTAATACGGATAATGAAGCAGTGGGGTTCATCTGGTCTTTCATTTGGCACCTTCTCAGGCAAGTCTTCACAGGACCAGGTGCCTGCACCAATATCCTGTGGAAAACTTTACACAGCTGCCCAGCTCGCCACCTCTACAAAACACCCAAACCATGCCATAAAAGAAGAGGGAAATGGGTGTTACTGAAGAAGACTCAGTAAGCAGGAACAAAAACCGCTGAATGAGGGGGGATTGAAAAATAACACTTCCCATCTGTCAGCATTGGATTAACTTCCAGATTCACTCTCAGTGATGGGTCTTCTAAATAAAGAAACACTAAAACCCTCACTCAAAGTAGTGACAATGTCCTTTGCGCTGTTGTCGAGATTTTGAGAGAAGAATAGGAAATCCACTTCAAAACACAATTTGTACAAGTTTTTCAGATATCCTTCGACAAACTGTACAGTACAATCAATGTATGAACATTTATAGTATTCAAGTAAGCTGGAACACGTGTTCTCCTGGCAGTCAAACTGCTCACCATTCAATCCACCTGTTTTATCAAGGACACCTCGAGAGCTGACTTGTGTAATCTTGGTGTCGGCAGGTATCGAGCATGCATTTTGCCAAGAGTTTACTGTAGTCTTTTTTTGCAGTCAATTGGGCGGTTAATATAACGGAATTCCGGCCACGTAGAATGAAATCTTGACATGTATTTTAGACAGCCATGTATAACATACATTTAAACACTAATAAAACACTAAAGCACAAATTATATGATAAGGGATGATTTGTCATAACTGCAGTCTCAAAAATTGGTGTAGAACTTTAAGTCTGTTCTATCAAACTGGCCCAGAGATGTCTACTTTGCCTCCAACATTTTGGACTGGTGATAACTGTAGTCAAGGCAAACTAAAGTGACTTATAGGCCACACATTATTAGGTTGTTTAATATGCTGTCAATCAATTTATTTATCAGACATATTTCCAACTTGATATTTTGGTTGCTGATATTTTTATCTGCCACACAGCTACACGTGACACTGTCAAAAAGGCTATATACGTAAACCTTGGTTGTGGTATCACAAACAAGACCTTGTTATATCAAATGAAATCAAATGAAATCAGTTTTATTTATATAGCCCAATATCACGATGACATTGCCTCAATGGGCTTTTCAATCTCTACAGCGAACGACATCCTCTGTCCTTAGACCCTCAAAAAATTGCAATGTTGATGGAAAAAAAAACCTTTTGACAGGGATTTAAAGAAAAAAAAGAAGAAGATGGAAGAAACCTCAGGAAGAGCCACAGAGGAGGGATTTCTCTACCAGGATGTACAGACATGCAATAGTTGCACATAAACCAAGCTGTCTATGACAAAAATTCTCCACCAAACCAGAGCACACGAGAATCATGGAAGAAATTTCAGGAGGCAGTAGCCGTTTTTAGACAGGGCACCAAGCCGCCAATTTGCCCGTCTTTTTGGCAGCTCGGTCTGCGGTTTTAGACAGAGGCCGGCAAATTGGGGGTCTGTTTTGGTCCACCGATTTTCCGCCTCGCCTGCTATCTAAAAACGAGGCGGCAATGTGCCAGCCTCTGCGTGAGGTGGGCGGAGGTGTCGATGACCTGCGCTGTTGTGCGACCCACAGCCGGGGAGTTTTAAAACCAAGAAACAGCTGATCACGGCAGTCAGTCCATCATTTCATCCGCGGACATTAAGATGAACAACTGGACAGCCGCTGAGATCCAGGAGATGCTAGCATCTCCCCGGTCTCTGTAGCTGTTTGGTTGTGTTAGCTTGTTGTTGTGTCGGCAAGCTAAGGACGGTCGCTACTTTCAAATTAAAAGCCCCCTGCTAAGTTCGCAGTTCTAAACTCCAAAGGGGTGCAATGTAAAGCTCTTATTTTGAAGACAAATTTGTTGTCAGTGTTCACAGCCCAACTTCGAGCTTCACGTCACGTCACATGTTTATGCCTACCTCAGAGGCAGCTTTTGGAAAAGGAGGAATATTACACCTCCGTTTTAGAAAGACAGGCCGGCACATTGCCGTCCTTACCTTGGAGCAAATGTGCCGCCTTTTCTATCTAAAAAGGGCTACTGACTGATGTGATATGATGGTAAGTGAGGTTTGGGTACCTCATGTGTGAAAAAAAAAACAAACACTTCAGTCAGTGTAGCAGTGTGCCAGACTCTTAGCCTTCTGACAAAAAACCCATTGGCAGTCACTTATTGAAGCGTAATCAGCCTTTAAATCACACACAGCTAGTGGGAAGTCCACGCTGCCAGTCAGATGGAAACCCACTCTGTCTCCTCCTGCCTCTGACAAGTCTGAGCACTCCACCACCAAGGCTCGTCCCAGAGAAGAGGGGAGGAACAAAGACAGTAAATGCAGCCACTTCCTCGCTCTGCTGTTCACCTCATCTGAACTGTGGTGCAAGTCTACAAACATCTTATATCTAGATATCACTCTGTCAACTGATATGAGTGGAAAAAGTCGGAAGACAGCTTTAATAAAACAAGACTATCAGACTTCGAGGTCAAATGTTCCTGTAAGTAAGTGCGATGAGACGTCTGGTGGCTTTTTAGACCGCATGAGAATGTCTGAATACGTGAGCACACATTTCAAGTTCCTAAAATTTGTGGTATTTTCGATGCAATTACCATTTCAAGAGAAGTAGTCTGCACATAAATGAAAGAAAACTTCTCAAAAACTAAAAGGAATTATTCAAGACTGCACCTACAACACATCAGACAGCCTTTTCCCATTTATTTGATTTGCCAGAATTTCCTCTGATATGGAAACGAATACCAGCATCCAAAATAGCAGCCAACCATGGCAGAAATCAGCCAGGTTACTGGAGCTGTGGGGTTCAGTGAACCTGTGAGAAGAAACCCAGAGAGTCCTTTTGTCAGTGTGTACAACCAGGCTGTGGTCATCCAACTCCTCCGGTGGTTACACAAAAATGTTGTTGAACACACTAGAACATCTTAACTTCTTTAAGGTCAGATCATTTGAGTTAATGCATAAGGACTTTTCATGAAGTTTTAATGACGCTAAAACTACTGAGGCAATTGGGCCGCTTTTGATGCAACAAGAGATTTGGAGAGGCAAGAGAGCACAGAGGTCTCAGGCATTATAATCAAAGGGATTTGAGGACTGAGCCTGTGCAGCAGCAGATCATAAGAAGGGGTGGTGGATGGTGTGGGTATTTCGGTCAAAGACAACACAGAGGAAATGAGGCTGGCGATTTGGACAAGCAAGGGTCAGAAAGAAACAATATAGCTTTCCCCATCAACAACCAGTGGCGGAGACGGTAATGAGGAGAGAATACCTGCACTTCCTGGCCTCGCCTCAGCTTGAAGAAGGGAAGATGACAGACGCTCAGAGGGGGAGAGAGGGAGGAGAGACAGGCAGAGGCAGGGAGACATTCATAGATGAAAAAAGAAGCAGTTAAAAGATAAAGAGGAAGTGAGGTAATCGGGGGGGGGGGGGGGCAAGCTGAGCCTTCATTGTATGGTATCAAGCTAGAAAAAGTTAGTCATGTGAGTATTCACGATTACCCCCAAATGGAAATTCACTCCAACCAACTTCATCCTATCGCGTTCTTCCAGCAATAACATCTGGTATACTCCTATACAGATGAATTGAAGATGCAATTCCAAGGTGAAAAGGCTGAGCAGGTGAGCCACAGTGACTATACAAAGGTTTAATCACATCATATAATAGGAGTCAATGTTGAAGCAGTATGTGGGAAAATCCTTTCGCATCCCTGTTACCAACATCATTCTACAAGTGACACCAGATTATGCCAGTAATGCGTACATAAATAAACCGCAACAGTACCATACTCAACTGAGTCTGTCATCAATGATTATTTTGGGATTCTCAGGAAGGGGAGGGGTCTTTAACTTACAAACACAAATGAAAGATTTTCAGGTCAACAGTCAAAGCCCCACCACCCACTCTACAGCTCCAGCACGCTCCACGAGTCGAGCCTGCTGCATCAACAGTTTCCCCTTTGTTAAGATTTGAAAGGAGCTTCTGAGCACTGAGAGCTCTCCGCGTGGTGTTGCAGTGCTGTTTCTGAATGAGTGAAGGGGAGAGAATCCAAGCGCATTCATCTGACCCCTCTAAAAAACGCAACTGTGAATGACTCATTGTTTACATGCCTGCCCACCTGCATAACTTCGCCTAAACAAGATGGGAAACGATTAAATCTCTAGTGGGGCTTCACAATGGCTGCCAATCAGTGAAACCAGCACACAACACAAATAACAGGGTCTCCGTTGTTGTTTTGTTGGGGATTTGCATCACTCTGGGATATTTGGATAAGGTGTGTACACTGTGCTGTTATTCATGTGGTCCTCTCATAGGTAACACCATCTGCTCAGCAGGGACGCTTTGGGTGTTCATGTGCAAGTCACTGACAAGTCTCAACCCCCAAAAATTGCCACGGTAGGAAACCACCTGCTGTCAAATCATGTTTGGGTGCAAACAACAGACTCTCTTAAAGTGGACATTTGCTTAAAAGTTGGGCACTGTAGTTTTTGAGAAGATGCAAAGTGCATTTGCGCGGACTATTTTCGGTAATGGATTGATTCACATTTTATGAGCTAGTGCTTGCACAGAAGGGCTGTGTATTTGGAATCGACTTGACAAAACAAAACGCTCATCATAGAAGTTTGCAAAGGAGGGGTTCACTGAAGTGTTTTATTATTCATTGGCCATCACGGCAGTCTGTAGCACAGAGAGACAAAGATACACACACAGTGCTCAGTGGGATCGATCTGTTGGTTTAGCTCTTTTCATGGAATCTGATGACAATAAGAAAAATATAGAACAAGAATTTAGTGCTCAACCTCAATGTTCACATTGGAGATATTTGCTACAAAAACTGTTTGGTTACTCAATTATATAATTCAAAACCATTAAGACAACAGTCAAAGTAACACAGTGGATTTGAGACTTTCAAGAGGACATCAACACCGACCTGAGAATACAATATAATTGGATAACAAGAAAGTACGTCTCAGCTGTGAAGTTAAACAAATTTGATCCCAATAACCCTGACCAATACTATAATTGCAACATCCATTAAGGGACTTTACATCACTGCTAATTGGATATGAGGAGATTAAAGGATTTTGAAGTTATGCTATAAATGGTGTATTTTTTACTTATTTTCAAGTGAAATTTCCATATTTATTATCATTGTTTTGTATACTGCCATTTGTTTACATTGAGGGAAAGTTCAGTTCCCTTATGCATGAACATTGTCTCAAATGTATAAGAACAATATATATGCTTCTAAAAAAGAAAAATATAGAATATAGCCCGACTTGTGCTTTACAATAAATCACAAACAACCTTTGAAACAGGGAGGTTTTCAAAGATAAATACTACCCAATTACTGATACAATCAAACTGCAACCAAAGTTAAAGTTTGCTCATGCATCCTTGGGTATTCAGGGCCTCGGCTGACCTGTACAGAGACGACCATCCTCTTATCTCACAACAACAAGACGGGCGCAGAAAAGACCTATTCCAGCATTATTAGATTCCAATCAGGACACTTTAGTCTAATTTAGAAACTGCCGACTCAGATGAGAAGAGATGCCTGGAGGGATACACAGAGACACAGCACAAAGCTTGTTGAGGGAAGAGCCTTAGACAACCTCTAACTATGCCACAAAAAAGTTAAGTCCTACATCTCTATTCTTCTGTGGTTGAGTCTCACAAAACCACACGATGCACCTGTGTCACCTTATATGTTCTGTTGATTTCAATGCAGGTCAAGAAGGGAACCATCATCATTACTTACATCTTGAAAAGACAAAGCATAACAGGAAAAGGCTGAGATGGAGCACTGTTAAGAAGAGAAAGGCTTAGTGTTACTCCAAGGGAAAAAGTGTGTTACTACACATGGGGGTGATAGTCACCATCTGTCTGAGCCTGGTACGGACACTTGTACAGTCCTATTGTTCCCCCTCTTAACTTCAGCTTGTATGGAAAGGATACAGGAAATGTTCTACATATTATAGGAAACCCAGGTCTCTGAGCAACACACAGAAATACACCAACAGTATTAGATACAAATGACCACAGAGACATAAACTAGAGGCCAGTTCCCTAAAGGAGCAATCGATACAAAGTAAGTAAGATGAACAGTCAGTGGGGATCCTTTATGCCCAGCAGCATGTGACCTCTTCTGTCTTTGTCCTTGGACACCAGAGTGCTCCTTTAATTTCACCCTCTGCACATGCAGGCTTATGATACTCTTAAATATCTGAGTTGGACTGTTCCCAATGATACAAAAGAAGTGTTGCATGACTGTGGAGCTATCCGTGTTTAATTTGATGACCACCCAAAACAATTCCAGTTGGGTGAGGGAAAGGATTTACAGAGGATAAGAGTCTTATAGTCGTGGTTTAAGTTGTAACATGAGACAAGCGTCTTTCAGTATTGGTTAAATCCACTCAAAAGAAGGAAAGTGATGAGAGGGAGAGGCATGAGAAATGAGAGGTCAAGCCAGTGAAGGGATTACAGCTGATGACCAGCTGAGGCCAGAATGTACTCTCAACAAGAAGCAGGGTTATGGAACTGATCCTTAAAGCACCATGGACACAGCCACACTAAGCAGGAGGAGCCAGGTTCTATTGCAGTTCAAATGACAATAATCGTTTCGTCTATCGAAAGAAAATTAGTTGCAAACAATCTTGATAATTATTTGTACAGAGGTCACTCCTGGTTCATATGATCAGCTCTTCATCAAGCTCTGCTGAAGCCTGATAAGGATCCATTCATTTGAATCAGTTGTGTTAGGGTATGGACAACATTTTAAGTAAACATGTCAAACATTTGCTGGTTCCATCTTCTTCAATATAAGGATTTGCAATTTGTGATACCAAATGAAGAGTCATTTGGTTTTGGACTTGGACAAGCATTAACACTTTGTTGGCACGGAATACGGTCTGCCCATCAAGTGCAACAGCTCGATCCTGACGGTTGTGGTTGTCACAACTGTGTCCTATCCTTTCTATATTACTGTGATCAGACATTAGCCTGGAGCAATATGCATTAGCACAACTCTCTTCCTCCCTGGGGTGGTGCGACTGGTCAGGCTGGATGGTCAAATGATGCCCTGGGCAGTGGTTGTTCAAGACAAAAAAACACCCACTCTTCATCTGATCAGTGACACATTTCTTGGTGAAAAGAACAAACACTTCAAGGTAAAAAGGTCGCTCCTCTTAAGTCAAACCCAACACTTTCTTCTCCATTGTTGATAAATGTGTTTTTGCCATAGCCATACATGTTTCAGCAACAAAACTGGGAAAAAAACAGAATTTCAAGGTCCTACTAGGTGCTGCATCCAAAATGCAAAACGTTTAGTGAACTGGCAGGACAGTTGCACCGGTTATAACACATAAACTATGAGACCCTACATGGATCCAATTGAAGTCAATAAAATTTGGATCTGGCCTGACTTGGAACCAGGGTCAGGTGTCAGAACTAATAACTGAAAGGACAAATGGGGACCTCTACAAACCAGTACAATACAAAAAGCACACACTAACCATTCAAACAAACCATTCCTTCAGGTGCAATGTTTGATTCTTTGACTAGTCACATATTACCCAAAGAATTGATGAAACTCCTTCTTGTTCAACCTGTCAGTGTTTGACACACAGGACCATTTTGGAGCATGCCAGCTCTTCTGCAAATCTCCTCTCTGCATCCTTGATACATTGATGCACTTCTTAGCAGAGACACGTTTCAACTTGTTATTTTTGCCAAACAGGTGGAGAAAGACAGTTCAGTGAAAGGCAAAGAAATCTGCCATTAAACAATCCCCTCTGCATTCCAATAGTCTTAATACACAAGATGCATTTAGGGTAAAGGGTGTGTCATCTGAGAACCTCATAAGATCTCACTACCAACAAAACAAGAGTTTCTCCAGGCCGCAGCTCACAGGAATGTTAGAACTTTGAAAAGGAAAGAAAAGACAAGTTTTGGAACAAGCACTGGGTAGAGGGTGTAGGGGAGGGGGAGTGGAAGGACAAGTTGATTCATCAACTACCTGAGTTTCACTCTCACCTCGTTCAGTCTTACCCAGAAGACATCCATAGACCGCAACAGCTTGACTAACAGGTTAGAGAGAAGGTTAGAGAGAAGCAAGCTGCCATCTTTCAGGCTGAGATGGATGTCTAAAAATGCTGAACCAGAATTTGTACGCTTTCCCATCGCTGAAAAAGTCTAAGATGGTGTTAATTCAGGCCTATTGACCATGTCCACCTACTGACAATGAAGCACAAAGAACTACAACCCAGACCATATGTCTAGACATATGGCTGAAGGAGATTACATCAATTATTTCTCACCAGGAAGGTGAACTGGTTAGCCACCGTGTATCCTGCCCAGACTTCCCGTCTGCCTTCACAGAATGGTGTACTCTAGTCTTTCAAAGTAGTCTCTACTGTGAGAATTACGGAGAAATAAAAGATGATGCATTTCCTCATTTAAAGAAAACTCATACAAATGTCTTTTAAAGTTTTATGAATCTCCGTTTCCTCATCAGACACTATGAAAACTACAAGAAAATAAAAGACATAAAAAGGTTTAGAACATACTTCTCCCTGTCATTGTTCAAGTCTTTAGGTTAATATTTTTAACAGATTAATTTAATCAATGTTACCTCTTTAAAACTATATTTCTTACATTTAATCATGTCTTAATGGCTTTTTCAACTCAAGTAATCATGAATTTATATCAGAGACATACACAAGAAAACATCTCAACGAAACCTGTTTCTGATAAAGTTGCACTGCATTTTCTGTGAGTCGTATGGTTGGTTGATGTCTTTTGGAGCCAATTTAGCAGTTTCACCAAAAAATGAAATCATTTTTACTGTGAATTCATAAAAAATTGGAACCGACATTTTCTATTCTCCATCAACCGAATGTGATATAGCTTAGTGAAAAACAGATGCAAGTGGATGGTCTCTCACTTTACAAATTAGTCATCCTGCAATTTCCAGCACAACTTAGCCTGCACCAGTTACTGGTGTAATGACAGCAACGTTGATGGTTAAATAGTTTCCTATTTTCCCTGCTGTGTCAGCTGAAAGAAGAGAAAGTTAATCGCTCATTTCCCTTTAGAGATTAAAAACCGTCCTCCGAGAGGGTATGGTGACAAAGCATGATTGTGCAGTCCTGTCCACAGACACATGCGACTGACTCCATGTGCAGAAGCAGCCTACAGATACAGGAGGATCTAAGAGGACTGTAAATCAGCATGGACTTTACAACTCCATAAAAGAATCCAGCGGGAAGCAATCTCCATTAAGACAACCCACATTGGATGACTTTGTGCAGGGGACACAGCACTGGCCAGCCAGGGCAGGCCAGAGGTGGCAGTGCAGTACACGCGATGAAACATGCACATGTAAACAAGACTGTCATTAAACATTATGCCAGCTAGATTAAACCTACTGATGTATCATTTAACATCAACCCCAACTGACAACTGTCAGTGCACTGACTCTGTTATCTGAATTATGTACTAAATGCAAATGAGTCAATGGCTGCCCCAACTACCATCTCCTCTGGCAGTATCACAAAACTGAGTCACACTTTTTAGGTGTTAACTATGATGCAGCCCAAATGGTTCAAGATCACACACTCCCAATTAGCCATCTGCATGGGTCGCCTGACATCCTGATATGTAGCTGCTTCAATATTGACAACCCCACAGAAGTCAGCTCCTTGACCAGGAACGTGGGAGGGAGCTGTCTCTCTTCAATGCAGACAGGGATTTTCAGCCTCCCACACTTTTCAGCCTGGTTAAGGAAAAAAAAACAGGGGCTTTGTGACCTATAAAGATGGCTGATGTTACATACCAATTTTTCACCCTCAAATTTGGTACTATTTGGATGTAATTGGAGGGGCAGCACATATAACAATTTGGCAACTCCACAGACTGCCAGAAAGCAACTGAGCTGTTTTGAAAACTATGCAGGAAATGACACAGTGTACACAAGCTTGCCCGTGCAGAGGTAGAAGACTGCAAAAGCAGGGGAAATGTCACGTTACTTGACATGCAGCGTTCATTAAAGAGAGACACAGGGCGGTTTCATGAAAACAATACTGGAACCTGTTAAGATCCAACACTGACAGTGGGAGCAAAGGAATGCAGTGCTGATAGTTGCCAAAGAAGTGAATAGGCAGCTTTGACAAGGCCAAGCCTACACGCATGAGGGATAGACAATCTTAGTGGAGACATGAATCAAAACTTTGCCTCAAACTTTGCCTGTCTAGGTGTGTTGTGTTTTAAGGTTATATACTCCAAACCATAAGATACATGATCAAAAGGACTTTCTGTGTCGTAAATCACAGCCTGGTCCCCTTTGCTGCAAAAGCTTACTGACACTACAGGATGAAACAAGTTGCCTTCTTATTCATGTCTCTGCAGTTCGCTGGTGCCCTCTGAAACACAGTTAAGCCTATAATTATAGAAACAGACTGAAAAAAAAAAAGACAGGATGAACAGCTAACTTGATCGCATACAAAACAGGAAGCTCAGAGGCATGAGTAATGTGGGTGAAGAAACGATACGACAGATACAGAATTATTGACAGGACAAGCTTCCCTCTATTGGGCTCGCTCGTCGCAGAAAGCGGATGATACGACTTATTGAACATGAAGTCATCGCCAAGTGTAGCCATCAGTCAGAGCTTCAAGCACTGGGGACCGACTGGTCGTTATTAGCCCTCTCTGTGACCACTGCCTGATCAGATGTGGAGGCATCACATCCCCCCTCCCCAGAGAGGAGGAGGGGACCAAAACAAAGCATCAATTGCACTGTCTGGCACGCGCCACATCTTGCTGCCAATTGCTCTATTGTCTACGGCGTAAAAGAAAAAACGAGGGGGGTGCATGGAAGCAGGGGACATTGCCCCTTTGTGTAAGCAAACATAAAACAAAGATGTGCATGTGAAAGCCACACTAGCATAGTGCGTGCGCTCATGGTCAGCTGTCCACATTGGAGGTTGCTAACCCATCATATGGAAACCCAGAAAAAAAAAAATCCATGCTGGCTTTCATGATAATCAGCCCTCTAATACGAGCTTGGCACCAGGATGAACTATAAGATTTAGGCTTTGCAACCACTCCTTACACAGCCCCCCTCTCTCTCTTTTTTTTTTTTTTTTGTTTCACACAGAGCATCGCCTAGCAACAGTGCGTTGCGAGGATCTTCCTTGCCAGGAAGCGGACCACTCATCTCTCCATGCCTTTTCACTCCCGTGACTCTCCTGCACCCATTTGCAGTCCACATCACAGTATTTTAGCTCCCCGCTGAGCCACTGTTGTACACATTTCAAACCCGTGTCCGTCAGTCGGCTCAGTGACGTGGCAGACAACAACAGCATTTCACAGGAAACTTTTGTCGTGACATGCGGTCGCTTCACGTCCGAGTGGCTAACAGTAACGTTAAGCAACTCGTGAGACTTCGTAAATCTGGGGCGACCAGTTTGGGAGCTGAACTCGCTAGAAAAACCTCAACGGGAGTCAATTTTCAAGCCGCGGAGCGCTGCTGTCAGTTGAAATGTCAAGTTCACACATTTCCCGACTTCAAACACTCCCTCTAATGTTGAAAAATGTTCGCTTTTCCAGTTACGAGGTCTGACAAGCACCCCACACACTGACCCTCAACAACTGTAGCGGACGTCTGTGAGCCGAGTTGTAAAGTGACGCTAATGTAAAGTATACGCCGGTTGTAGTGTTAGCTCCTTGTCAAGGCTAGCTTGTTCAGCTAAGTTAGCCTCGCTTTAGACACATCAGCACCAGCTAACGCCTTCGTGGTGGTGCATTTAACAACAGCATACTCACTTTTATGTCTGCCCGAACCCCACGACTGTTTGGCGACGCTGGGGCTCCGTATAATTGCCCTTCCAGCGGATTTCAAAGCGTCCATATCGTAATCCAAAAGTGGGGCAAAGAGCCCGACAAGCACCTCTTCGTTTCTGACGAAACACTTCGCTCGGTTTAAAACAGCCCTCCTCCGTCCAAACTTTGTTTTCAGCTCTTTTTTCTCCCCTCCGCACGGTTTGCTTTCAGTCGATGGCAGATTATCATGTTCGTCCCCCTGGGCGGCGTTATGTATGTAAATTAACCGGATAATGTGCGTGACGCCCGTTTGTGGGATCACGCGAGTGAGGTTGTTGCAGCGGCGCTCGCATCCCTGGCGGGCGGTGCTGCTGTTTCTGTTGTTCCTGTTAATACACCCCAGTGTTACTCCCACCCAGTGTCTTCTGTGGCAGATGATTTGGCAGTCACATCACGGGCTGTGGTTGGACCTCTCATGTTTAATTCAGCCAAGTTGGCGGCCTCTTTATTGAGCTTCTAAATTCACCGTCGTTTCAGTGGAAATGTCAGTAATGTCACCAAAGGTAGGCATGAGGGTGGAGCTACTTCAATCCGGGGAGCTCATCTACTCAGGTTGATTTAGCTCTTTAAAGCAGCCACATTGATATTAGGCATCACAATCTATAATCTGTAATATCTCACCATTAGATTATTTAAAAACATTTAATGTGTGCTTTCCTTTGGGAAACTGGCTAAATATCATCCTACAATAACTCCAGTCCTACAGATTGTCTCTGTTTTTTTCATCATATACTCACTTGATATTATATTATGTCTGATCAAGTGCATCCTATTCCCCAGCCCCCATATTCTGCCCTAGGGCTCTGATCATACAAGGGAACAGCTGCAGGGCAGGGAGCCTGTAAGATGTCTTTCCTTGAAAAGATGGACTTTGATGTAAATTGTTCAAAATTGAACGCCACAGAGACCCTGTTATACATCTGGAGGAGAGGTGTGTTTCTTATGGGAAAAAATAACAGATAAAGTTAGGGGGACCAAACTGAAGATCACAGACCCGAGGAGGAGTCTGCTGGTCAACCAAGAGCTGACCTCTTTTGTGCTCGACTAAAAATACATGTTTTAATGGAAATTAGGACAAAATGTGGTCAACTGACATGTATGTCATATATATATATGTCATATATATATATATATCATATATATATATATATATATATATATATATATATATATATATATACATATATATATATTTCTGCTATATATATTTATATCACACCAAGCCCATGTTCTGTATTGACATTTATTGAGCTTACATCATCACCGATCAAATGAATCACTCAGAGGAATGGCTTTCAAAAACTCTTGCAGGACCAGATCTCTCAGAGGTGAAGAGCCTGGTTACAACAGTGCAACAGGCTAATACGTCACCAAGGACATATTAGGCAACACCACTGCTGTCTTCAACCTGAAGCCCAGTTTAGCAGTGACATAGTAAAAGGTGTATTCTGTATTAAAAAAAAACTCCAAGGGAGAAATATCCCCACATCTGTGTTGCACTGTATAATAAACCATCCCCCTTTACTCAGGCAGGTGCATTGCTTCTAAAACACTGTTTCTTTGTTGGCAGCTACAATCACGCTTCTCTAAGAGGCTTGAGACAAAGAGCACACTCTCTGCTATTAAATCTGCCACTTACTGAAGCATGCGAGACATATCTTCACTTTTAAAGCACAAACATGGAGGATAGTTAAGGTAAGTGTGAAGTGAAGGAAAATCAATGAGTTTCAGATGGGAAAGAGAAAAGGGGTTCAACTGACCTAAAGGGGGGTGGGGGTCACATGAGCTGGTTGCCCAACATTAAATAGAGATGATTCTTCAGTCTGAAACGGTGTATCTCTCTCACAATTTTCTTTGTTTCCCAGAGGAATAAGTGCAGCATCAGGGGGTGGAAAGTGCATTTCCACCATGAAAATACTCATGGACTTTGTTAATTGAGTGGGTCAAGAGAAACAGGAAAGCTACAGTATAGTTTCCTGTTTGAGAAATTTCTCCTCAAACAGCTGGATTTGCTGTAGATTATTTTAGGCCCTAATGCTGTTGCGGATACAGCTGTGCCAGATGCAAACTGCTAGAGAACATATCATAATCTGTTAAATCCACATGCTTGACTCTGCCAAACAATGTGGTGCCAAATTGCAACGAGAACAGTAATAAAATACAGAGGATTGAGTGTAAAACAAATGTATGCCTGACCTAGGCACTGGTTAACGCTGAGGAAAGGAGCAAGGCGCTTTACCAACATTTGTCTCGCTGCACAGGTTAATCAAGCGTATTTGGGGAAGCCTAGCGTGCAACAGAATGCTGAGCAGTGGGCTTCTTTCATGCATTGAAATCCAGTGTCCTTGGCAAAGGGATTCTTTATCTCCCTCCCAAAAAGTGCTTTAGATGAATGAATTATCTCTGAAATCAAAACATGTGGCAGCCCGTAATTTGCTCCCTTGCATGGCTCCTTCACTGACTGAAATCTCGAGTCCCGAGGTCATCGGAGCCCAGAAAAGTCCCTGACGGTGATTATTTCTGAATTTGCAATGCAGACAAGGAGGAGAGCGTGGAAAGGTGTGCTTAAATGCTGAGTTTTAACATCAAAGTCTGGCATTCCCCTCTGGCAGTATTTAAATGGCGCACACTCCCAGCTTCATTTACCTACCAGCCCAATGCTGCTGGATCGCTTCATGGGAGCGCCAGTGGTCACCATGTTTTGACGAGCTGTGATTTGTAAAAAAGCACGAATAGATTATTCATAAAGTCCTTTTGTCAGAGCTAAATGGGATTTCTGGGCTTGAAAAGAAGGAATTAGCAGGTCTTGACAGAGTTAATAACCAGAGTCTGTGTGGACAGATTAGCTCCTTTCAGCTCATTTAAAAAGACGGACACTGCCTCCCTGTGGCAATGAAATGACAGTGCAGCTAGTAACAAATACCACATGGACTATTTTATGAACTGTTTGAAAATAAATAGTTAATATATTTTTCTACTTCAGCTGTGCTTGACGTCGATCATTAGACTACCTGTTCTATAAGAAGAATGCAATTTTCCTTTAAATTACGACAAAAGGAACTGATGTTTGGGATGGCATAATTAAGGTTTCTGAATACTAAACCTTTATGCGTTTCACTTCCACAGAATTTCAATTTATAAGAGACAGATTAATTAAGAGAGTGGTAACCGATGCTGAGGTATCCTGGCTTTGTCTCTAAAAACACTACCTATCCTACCCAAAATGCAGTAGTGTGTCATTAGATTCCCCTGCCTCCTGCATTCTCACTTACATTAAACCCCACAACTTCAGTTTCTGAGACTCACCCTGATAACAGAGTTTGGAAAGCAAATAGACTGGAATTACTGTTTAAAATCTGTCTATAATGCAAACTCACAGTCAAAGTTGATAAGCTGTTTTGACATATTTACACAAACTGTTGGAGTAACAAGCAGAGAAAAGTGAAATTGCAAGAAAAAAATGTTTATTCCTTGTAAACCTCACAGAGCGAGAGCATAGCCAAGGTCAGACCTGGGGATAAACAGAGCAGTGACTGTGGGCATAGAAAACAAAAAACAAACAAAACACTTCTCTATGCTTCCAACAATCAGTTGACCAAACAACTGACTAAACTGTAATTTTTCACAACATTTTTTTCCAGGACCCAATGTCAGCCATCGGAGCGAAAATAAAAGCTTCTGCATTTACAGTAGTTGAAAACCACACGCACAACAATGACCATTTCAGATGACGGTGAAACCCCATCGGACTCGAGCGACTTTCTCCCTGCAGGAAAACATGAATACCAGAAAACAGGAGAACGGAAAACTGATTTTAACACCCACCGGCCCAAACAGCTGCAAATACTGAAACATTCACAAAAATAAACTCTTCTAGTCCCTTACTTTTAACTACACGGTCTACTACAAACAGGTGACCACTTTCTCTACCTGCTTAACTGAAACTTTCATGAAGTGATATTCAGCTGGATATCTGACTAACATGTCAGCCAATGTATCTGCAGTACATTCTTACACATAACTAGAGAAACAAGCATTCCAGTCTTGGCACACGAACCGAAGTGGAGGATTAATTAAATAAAATTATTTAATTGCTTTATTAAAATTGGCAATTCTAAAGCTTTGTTTACATTGCACGGTCCATCTTTTAAATTTTTTCCCTTTCAAAACAGCACGTTTTCTGTTTTCTACAATGCAACTTCAAATTGGAAATCGAGCGGGGCAGTGGCTGAAGAAAAAAACTGAAGGATTTGGGGGTTTAATAGCAGCAGAGAAGAACTTCTGTGCGTGGACATGTGAAAAAGCCGGAGACCTGTGTGCAGTAGACTTCATGTGAATACGCAAATAGGAGTATAATAAAAAGTACTGGAAATGGTGCTGTCCATTGAATCTGTTGAATGTGATTAAAGCGAGAGACAAGCTGCGCTGGAGTGGACACATTGGATCAGCTTCCCCACCAGTTGGAAAATCAGTAGGGATTCCACAAACCAAATCAGCATCTGAAAGAAACTCTGTCCCACGTCACTGTGTAAGGTCAAATTTGTAGCCGTTTCAGCTTAGCCAGATGCTTCCCCGCAAATTCAGAAGGATCGGGCCGAACCTCATAATCAAACTCCCTATGTCCTCGACTCAAGGCACTGTGATCATGAGAACTGATGAAAGACCTGAAGAGAAGCTGGCACACTTGCACACAGAGTTCTTCGCTTACTGCACTCTTCAACTCAAACTCATTACGAGCTGCTTGGGTTTGTTTCATTTTCAACACAAGATCTCTTCCAACTTGTTGCAACTAATACATCCGGCTGTTGAAACACTTAAATCTAATAAAGTGAACAAATAGAACCATGTGATACACTTTAAAAACTATTTACCACCAAATCACAAAGCAGCTGAAAGCAGGGTTGATTTGGCGTCTTAAATTACTGAAACATAACAGGGGGAGAGTCTGTGCCAACTTTGCACTACATTCCTCTGGTTGTAAAGATGTTGCCTTAATACCTTGGGAAAAAACAATCTGTCAAATAAATTGGGATAAGTAAGGCTGTATGACAGTATGATAAAGAAGAACTTTTTCAATTTTTAGGAGGGAAAAATCAACTGAAAATAACAAGCAGCTACTCCCCAGGACCAAAGAACAGGTAACTGCTTGAAGATGGTTGGCGGTGGGAAAGGGAGAGCAACACCCTTGAGATGAAGATACATACCCGATTCTGTGAGGTTTCACTAGACACTTCAGAGAAAAAAAAACCTGGGACTTCCTAGTCGACATGTGATGTCCGTTTTTAAGTTTTTTTTGTCTTTTGTTTTAACTACAACAAATACAGTCACACAATACAACATCCTTCTGACCTGGCGAGGAGGAAAATAAAAACCCAAGAAAAAACAATGTTCTCAGCTGCAGACATGCCGAGCAGATTGGAAGGTGAAGGGCCTGCAGGAAAAAAAAATGATGGGAGGATGGAAGGAGGCGAGAGGCGAGACGAAGCTTTCACTTTTTGAGTGGCTGGTAAACAGAGGCGTTGGGGTCGAGGCCGGAGGAATTGGTGTCCATGAACTTGGAGGAGTAGTGGGGGGCCACGGGGGTCATGCTGCTGGTGTCGGCTGTGTAGGAGATGCTAGGCATGACAGCCATCACTTCGGCTATCTTCTGCTTCAGATCTTTGATCTCCTGGTCCTTCTGCAGGATCTGACCTGTAAACATGTCAGTCCAAACACAAGATGGTTTTGAGAATATTGTTCAATACCACAAACATTTGTAGGTGTGTTCACACAGAGTAATGAATAAATGTTGTTTAAGGCAATCAGGCTGACCTTGTGCAATCTCCAGCTGTCTTTTGGCGTCTCCCAATGCAGAGAAGAGGTCCAGTTTGATCCTGGTCTCTGCACTCAGACTGTTCTCCAGGTGCTGGGTCTTGTCCTGCATGGCTGACAGCGCTGACATCAGCACCTCTGTGTCTTTTTCATTCTCTTTATATTTATGAAGCTCCTGGGAGAAGAAGAAGAGGAGGTACAGCTGGGGTTCAGTCAGGGGTTCACTTAAACACACTGGTGATTGAATATCTGTTTGGCTGCTGTTTGCTTTTCTAAAATGTTTAGACTGCTAGATGCTAGGGTAGGCACAGAAGGAATGGGATAGTGCAAAGTGTACTCATTTTCATAACTTTGGTAACTCATGTATATAGAAATTCATTCTGATCTAGAATGTAAGTTAGAGGTAGGTCTGTATCACTGCAATGTGTCAAAGCAAGCAGACCCAATTCAATAACCCCACCTGTTTTTAAATTTCACACTGAACACCTTTACTGTGCCTGGCAAAAAGCATTTCAGTCCCTCCAGAAAAACGCGATTATGCGATTGCATAATTCAATGCATAATCAGGCAAAGTCCGCATATTCATGCGAGGGCTGCATTTTTTTCAAATACACCGCACTTTTGGCGCATAAATTGCCGATTTCCACGCAAAATATGCAGGGCTTGAATGATTTCATAATCCCCGCATTTTCATTGCAAAAAAGTCACATATATCTTAACAGAAAGTTGAAAAATGTTGCGTTTACTTCACACAAGAGCAGCCATTTTCCCCTGCTGCCATGGGAACGTTATGAAGAGACGTAATCACACGACGTGAACATCGTCGAAAAGCCGCAAACCCCGTGATGAAACCAAGATGAAGCCCGCAAATCAGTCTCATTTGCCAACAAAAAATCATTCTAGTTTCAAAAACCTTACAGTTGTAAGTATATCAGTAGTATGTAAATCTACGTTACAGTAAGAGATTGCACTTTGTTCATTCGAAGCACTTATTTTAACAGAAGATGCCTGTTTGGTATACCTACCTCTGTAAAACAGGGAGCACATTTTTTTAAATATATTTTATCTATTCATTTTTAACAGAAGTTGTAGCATATTCCTTTTGTAAAGCTACAGAACTTGTTTGACTCATCAATGTTTTGTAAGTTTGAGCCATGTGTTTATTAAGGTCTGAAATAAAACAAGATGAGAACTTAAATATTCCCAGCGCTTTCTGTGATGTAGTATGCTGCTTATCATAGGAAGTAATAAGAAATGACTCTTTGCATTAAGGTAGTAGCCTAGTGAGAACAGGGTGTTGGGGGAATCACTTTTTTTTCTCTTTTTCATCAAACCGCAGTTTTTGCAAGTTCCCGCAATTTCAACGCATAAAATTGCATAAATATCCCACATATTCCATCGCATTTTTTAAGAAAACGTGCCGCATAATCAAGGATTTTTGCCCACAACAATCACAAAAAAACTGTGTTTTTCTGGAAGGACTGGCATTTCACACAAATGAATGAACAAAGGGACATAGATCATTTGCATCTGAATATTATGGTCACAATTCTCATAAATACGTAATAAATCCTTACCTGAACTTTCAATTCAAGCTCTCTGATCTGATCCTCCTTTAGTTTGATGTCCATTGTTAATTTCTTACACTCCGTTTCTAATTCAGTGATTCGCCGCCGCAGCGTGTCTGTACACTCCCCTCTGAACAATTAGAGGGAAAAAAGTGATTAGTTTATATCAGTGCTTATGATAAATTCTAACGAGCAATAAACAAGCAACAAGACAAAAGTTTAATCGGTGTTGGAAACCAAATTTCGGATGTCAGCTGTATATTTACCTGGATGCTGCTGCTAATGCTACTGCTCTGGCTGCTGTCGCCTCCTCTAACTTCTTTCGTTTCTTTTCATCTGCGAGTTGTTTTTCTGCGGTGGCTCGAGCCTCCTGCTCTGCTTTGAGCCTCTTCTCCAGCTGGCCCACTGCCTGTTTGTCCTTTTGCTTTGCCTGCACAGCATTATGGAGCCTACATGTGCACGCACACATATAGAAGAGCACATTCAAAAACAGATACAGCATAGCAAGATCAGCATTTCTTACTTGTATCTATCACTGTTTGAATTGTCAATGTGTCTGAATCATAGGTATAGAATATACTGGAACAGCCCATCCACATTGTTCAGTATTTTTTTTTTTTTCTTGTTGTCCTCGTGAAACTCGACTGTAGTCTGCAACCGGAGGGACCTCTGCAGTCATTACCCAATTAGAAGTTAGCTTGTGAATGCAAACCTGTGATGATTTTTCTGCTGACAACTGCTTTTTCCCCTACAGGGTTAATTTATTCTTAAGCATGACAATAAACACCCCAGTGCCCCATTTAGTAATGACCAAAAACCAAAAGCATCACAAGTGTGACCGTGCTTTGATCCAGTTAGTCGCCCCACTCACTTGTTCTGCAGCAGCTCGTTCTCCTGGCGGAGTTGGCCCAGCTCAGTGCGGATGGAGCGCTCAGCGCTGCCCAGTGAGCCAATCTGGCTGCGCAAGTCCTGCTCAACCTGCCGACTTGCCTGCAGGTCTGCCTTCAACTTCTTAACATCCTGCTCCAATCTGTCCCAGGTGGGTGAGTGAACAGAGGAGAGACACATTCACATACTGCTTACATTATGACAGTCAACATGAGTTAAACAAATACTTAAAAAGTGCACCTTCTGATTCCAAGTGATGTTATTAAAGATGCACAATATGGATTTATTTCAGCATGTACTAATAACCGATAAAAGTTTATTTTTATTTTTTTTTAGAGTTCCTAACCTGTAGTTTATGAAAATCTAAGGGTAAGAAAGGCTTAGATGTAGTGCACAAAGATGGAGGATTTAATGTTCCATAGGTCACAGACCTTTCCTTTTCAATCCAACCTTAAAAAGGATCAGACCACCACCTACTGTATTGTGCACAGAAGCTGCACTTGTTAAGAGAATAAAAGCAAATTGGCTTTGTATTATTGGTTTCTATTTGTTGACTACAATTTCATTATGGGCCCACAGCCGATGGCCCCTTGTGTATTGTATATTCTTAAATGTTATACCTTAGTGTGGATACATGTATCCACATGTAATTATTCTTACTGCAGCCAAGATACATTCATATTCAATCTATACAAACTATACATAATACTACATCTTTGAAAGTTCTGCTATTAAATGAAAGGTTTGATTCCAGATTCTGTTCACACTGGAGACAGCATGTTGTCCAGAGATATGTTGTCTTAAACTTAAAAGGCCACAATGTTTTTGTCAGTATTGTTTATTTGTTAGTGAGGCCTAGCAGCGTGGTATAGTCTGCACGTGTCTCAAGACCTTCTTACCTAACAAGTGCTTCTGGCTTGCTCAGCTGGTTGTTGGGGATGCAGTTGTCTGTGGGATCCCTGTGGGAGCCACCCGATGTCCCCTTCCCCACCGCTAACTTGTGCTTCTTTTCGTTCTTCCCTGTGGATGAGGAGGAGGATGGTGCAGAGGAGGGCACGCTGCCGTTGGTAGCGCTATGGCCACGGGGCGAGGAGTTGAGTGTGGCGGCATTGCTGCTAGCATTTTTGTAGTTTTTGGAGGAGGATGAGGATGAGGATGAGCAGGAGGAATTGTTGTCCTCTTTAAGCAACAGGTTCTCTGTGCTGCCCAGCTCTGTGGTTAGTCTCTTGTTGTTCATATGGTTCTCCATATACTCCATCTCCTGGAGTTTAGAGTCCACTGACGGCAGGATGCTGTTGCTGTTGTGCTGTTTTTTAGCGTCCCCGCCGCCCCTTCCCTCTTTCCCTTTTTCTCTATACTCTAACTCAGGCAGTGCCGTTGTCTTTTTATTGGCTGGGGCACCATTCTGTGACACTGGAGGTGTATCCACTTCAGATATTCCTTTAGCTGCTGCTGCTGCTGCATGAATTGAGGGGGAGGGGATACACATGAAATATATATGACAAACTGTCATGACATTATGTAACTGGCGTGAACAGTGACACAGGATTCGCATGTGCTGCTTAAGTGTTACTTGTGTGTAATAACCAGATTTTACATAACAGTGAGCAACATAACTACATGTATTGCTATTGCTAGCTAAAATTGACTATGATTTTACAATTTTTTTGTTCTTTGAGAAATTTAAATCTCCATTAGAATCTTTGACTAACCACAGCCTTTGATGATCATTGTGTGCTTGGTGTGTTTGTTTAAACTATGAGGCAGGTGTGTGTGCAACCATAGATTTTGAATAGAGAATGGAGAGGGAAATTCTGCACATGCTGATGTTCATTGGCGTAATGTTAGCATGTTTGATAAAACAGATTCAGCACTGCAGAAGAGCACAAACTTTTCATTGCTTGAGAGAGAACTTTACTGGACAGAAACACTACTGCATCAGACAGGTATTACTGCCTCCTTCTTCATCTCCATCAACACTCTTGAATGACTGAGTGACTGAGCGAGGGATCGCTGAAGATCTTTCAACTACCCAATCCATGGATGTGTCATCACTGACTCAAGGAAGTGAACCAGCTAACCAGACAAAGAACATAACATAATATGCCTACTTAAATATCTAACCAATATGATTATACTGATCAGTCCTTGTACATGTTGTATGCGATGTTTAAATGTCCTGAAACAGGTACTTCCTTTGTGCACACAGTAAGCATATATGTGTGTTTGAATCTTACCTTCTTCTGCTTCTCGCTCTTGCCTTTGAAGCATCTGTTGCTCTGGAGGCAGAGCCTGCTGCAGGAGCTGCATGTAAAACTCATTCTCCTTCTGCACCTCTTTCTGCTTCCGGAGGCGCATCTTATAGCTTACGTAGCTCTTGAAGCCAAAGCCCAGTGTGACCACTGGGTAGCCAATGCTAGAGAGATGGACACAAGAAGTACACTCATAAGTTCTTTGGTGAAAAAACTGACCAAACAAGGAAATGATGCGCTAAAAATTGCGCTCAATATGTTACAAGTCTTCATTATAGTATGGTAACAGCCAACATTCACAGCATAAGATCTAGCTCGAAGGGCTTATCAAATTGCAGATCTCTCCATGACTTACACAGTATACCCTCTCGCACTGTAGAGGTGCTACTTTAAGCCTCTTTCACGATTTGTATAAATATGATGTAACCATAAAAATAGTCTTAAGGTAAATTCAAGACATGGATGGTAAACATACAGTTCTCTGAGAGCTAATGTCTAACATAACAAATTCAGTGTCGCACAAACCTGCATGGCACAGTAATTGTCTCAACACTGCATATTGCTCAATTTTATGGTTCCAACTTTCAGAAAAAAAAGAATATTGAAGCGGCTCTATTCTTCAAAACTTTCAGGGAATAAAACCATATACTGATTCATCATGAACAAGCAAAGTAAAAGGGAAAAGGGCATTTGGCCCACCACAAGATCCATCATGTGACATTATTGACTTTATGTTGTATGTCAGAATAAATTAGTTGGTGTGAAAATTTAGATTAGTCCAGATAATGCTGTCTTTACTTCTCATCATCCCTCTGCAGCATGTGGACATAGCTGGCACTAAACCTAGACATGCCTTTCAGTCATAGCAAGTCAGTCAAGGACAGAGTCGAAAGAGAACAGTGGCTCACCAGTGTGCAGCAAAAGGACGACATAGGTCCACATGGAAGTTCTTCAGGTCTTTGAATCTGATGGCTGCCTCTATGTACACAAAGAGTATCCATAGAGACACAGTGGGCAGACAGACTCCTCGCTCTGAAAAAAAGGCAAGACAAACATGATATAAATGGGGATCAGTACTGACTACCAACTGAATTTTGTCTGCAGCAATAAGTATGAGAAAATAACCACAATTCGGACCGTCCCAAACTATTTTTTTAGAATCTGAACATTGGCAGGGTCATTATGACCTCCTGTTATCCCCCTGCTGTTAAAGCCCTTCCTTGCTTGTTAACAAAATGCATTTTGATAGTGAATGGTCCAAATACATAGATGTTTGTTCCTTGGCTGCAATTAATTCAACCACTTACACAACCAGGTTGTTGTGTGGTAAGAGACTTTAATACACCAGTAAAAATCGTATGGATGTGAATGTCACTGGTGAGTTGAGGAGCACAGAAAAGCTACTGGGGACCACTCAGTTATTCTCCCTCCCCCAACTGGCACTAGGATTTCAATCCGACACCTGGCCTTTGGTCAACACAGGGGGATACCGCTAAATCAGACTGACAACTAATCCGCAGTGCGCAGCTCACTTACACACGACGGGCAAAATTCTAAGAAGCAGGCCAACTATTTGTAAAGAAGATAACACAATGTGCATGTGTAATGCTTTTTACACCTGCTTTCCCTGAAGCACTACATGGAAAAAAACAGTCCAACTTCTAAGAAATAATGTGGTCTGTAATTTAAAAGAAATTACTTTAATGGCCCAACATGGGATTTCACCGAAAGCTTCTTCCATTTCTTTATCTGCATTTTTAAATAGAACTGATGTAGAAAGAATGGCTGTAGCTTGTGTGACTCTTTTACAGACAAAGCCTTTTGCAAAACCTCAATGACGTTAAACACGGAAATTTATCAATTTTCTAATATGCAGTATTTATACTAACAAATATCATGACAACAATACATTGAAATCTTTTACCTGTGTGCCAAACATACTGCACCCACACATAGGTACTGGCAGCGAAGAATAGCCATTGCACTGGGATGAAGAGGAGGCAAATGATGTCCGAGGTAAACGCAACACACACAAAGAATACTGAGAAGGCCTGTTGGGTAGAAGAGAGGTGGTTATGATAAACCAGCCACAAATGCAGTTTGTCACAGTTAGTATTTAATGTTAAAAACCATAAACCATTTCCTTAAAAAAATAAGAAAGAAACACTGTTTTCACACTAGCAGCCAGCCTTAAAATGTTGGATGCCATTTTGCAGAAGGTTTGGTTGCCAAATCTTAATCCTTTCTATTTGAAGTGATCTGGTCCTTGGTGATTAAACTCAGTGTTTCATTGATGAAAAATTACACTGTAAATGGTAATACAGATTGTCCATTTTTGGATTTCCTCTGAGACAGAAACACACACCTCCACAATGCATTTCAATAAGAACAAGCTGTCCAGCATCAAAAACAGACCCACAGAAAAATAAACATTAAAATGTATCATAGTTTTGGTCATAGGTCTGTAAGAGAATGTAGTACAACTCAATTAAATGTAACTGAAAATTCAGATTAGACAAGGATAGCCATGTTTATAATCTGATAGTCATTGAATACCTGCAGAAGTTCTCAAGTAGTCTCTCTTTTTGTTTGGGGTTCTGCATTCTCAGAATCAGTGTTACCATCTCGAGGGTTCTTTTATAATTGTGACAAATCACATCACCAGGCTCTTTACTCAACACGATTACTTTTCCCCTCTCTGACTTTGGTACTTTGGGTATGTGTCAAATAATCACAAGCAGTTCAGTGGTGGAAAATTACTTACAAACAGCATTTAGACTTTTTCTTTGTAACTGTGTTTCAGGTTTAATCTGATTTTGGATTGAATTACTTTGAATAAAAAGACACACACTGATATCAAAGCACCATTGTTGTTGTTCTGAATATATCTGAACATTTCTGTTGCACAAACCTTGTTAGAAGCCCAGTTGAGCATATACGTACGCTATATGGCTAACAAGTTGTATTTCAAATACAGAAATCTATCTTGATTTCTGTAATTTTTGCTTGCTACTGCACATGACATTCAATAAATCTGGTTACTGCAGAAACACCCCCAAAAAACAGGTAATATAATTTTACATGCAATAGCAGTGACTGTTACAGCAAGAGACCTTTAAAATGCCACCCTGAAACAAGAAAATCCATACAGGATGATAATCTAAAACCTTACACCCTTATGTTACTGCAACCTATATAAACTGTGGTCTGTCTCCACCTTTATGAAAGCATAATAAATATTCAGGAAAAATTCACTTACCAGCCCCTGGTATCTAAAGGAGTCGTACACACTCCGGATGAAGAGCCAGAATGGCCAGAGGTACTCAAACCTGAACTCCAGCACAAAGTCTGCAAGTAGCACCAGTGCCCACACCACCAGGAACTTCAGGTACAAGAAGGTACTAAAAAAAAAAAAAAAAAAAAAAAAAAAAAAAGATAAATTGTATGACAAATATGCCACAACAGTGTTTCTTATCCTGATATTCATCTGACCTTTACACGTGAGTATATAGCAAATAAACATTAAGTCATTACATCAAAGAGATTCAGCTTGTGTGTGTGTTTGTGTGTGTACCAGAGGGGAATCAAGTGTAAGACATATGTCTGGAGCCTAGTGCGGTTTGGCAATTTAAATCCCAGTATGCAATGTACTTATTCTAAGCAGCTTGCATTATAAAATGCAAGTGGGTGTATACAGAACAAGTAGGCTACAGCGTAATTTCAGAGACTTTTGAAGGCAACCTGGAAGAGGGGTATGCCTGCCAAAATACAGTATATTCCGTTGTGGAATTAGGTTTACACATAGAACATTGCAATTAGTTGCTGACTCTTTCCTTGTGCCACAGTTTACAAAGATAGCTGATGTTTTGTTGCTACAGCACTGAGACCCAGAAAAAAGACATGGTAAGGGTGTTCTGTGATCTCAAAACATGACTGTGTTGTGCAGGGGACACCTGTTCTATAATTTAAGAGGTGCCTCACATCTCTAAGTCTCGATGCCACGTGTGTAAACCAGTGGCCTTAAACGTTTGGTTAATCAGCAACATAGAAAGTCGCATACAGGTAGGACCTGTCAGGTAGAGCTGGGAAGGACAACTAAGCATCTCCAAGTCAAAAGAATTGAATAATGCAACACAGGCTCCTCAGAGGTCAGACTAACTGACTGTGTCTTATCAAATCATGCTTAGAGCAAGTGTTAATATACAGTATCACTGAATAAGTGTGGAGAAGTTGGCAATGAGTAGACAAAGCTGCTGCGGTGCTAGCTAACAGAAGTACCTTAGCTAGCAGTGAAGCGGCTAATTTTGACACTGCAAACAGATGACGACTGGTGTGGGCACACTGTAGATAGTCAGGGTTAAATATTATCCAAGAATCCACTACAACTTACTATAAACTTTAACACTGCTGTGGACTAACCATTGTGACATGGTTCAAAACAGGCTGTTTCGGGGCCTTGCGCTGCAGCTAGCTTACCAGCTAACGTTACTTGCTAATGTAAAGCGAAAACATACTGCTAGTGTATGCTATTACTAGCAGCTAGCTAGGTTAATAAGGTAGCTAACAGTGGCAGTTCATTGACATCAGTGGTAACGTGGTGAGGTTTTGCGTGCTGCAGCTATCAAGCCGCAAACGTCTCCATTCAGTGGCCCCCATTATTGTCGTGAGGAAGACCCTCTTGTCAGGCTCCATATAAGTTACCTGCCGTATATACCCTCAGTGATTCGGTTCCGTTTTAACGGCCGTCGGAGTTTGCTGCAGTCCGCATTGCGCCGCTTCATCCTCCTCCCCTTGGCTTTGGCCTACGAGTAACAACTGTAATCTTATCCAGTTTTCTTGTGTATACGGACAATGATAATAAATGAAGTGACGGTGGTATACGTCGCTGTTATTATTTTTCCCCACTGGAAACAAAGAAATAAATAAAGGACTCTATTCGGGAACCTCCTCTTTTCTGTTAGCGCAGACTCAATAAGTCCAAACCGCGCTGTATCTTACGTCCACTTGTCAGACGGCTGGTACATCCAATCAATCTATCCGCCGAGGCCTTTCTCAGTGACGGATACAGAGATGGACCACTGACGTTTTACCGTGGCCGGTCGCTCAGCGCTTCTCCGCCAAACACAACAGGGGAGAGCGAGGGGGCGAGGGCGGCTGCGTGTGGAAGCTCTCACCGTTGAACCAATCAGATTTTTGTGGACAAATTGGGCATCGCTGATCGACCAATGAAATGATTCAGGAGGCGGGTTCTTTTCTTCGAGCTTTTTTTCCTCCTTTGGTTTATTATGAGCAGGAAACATGCAGTCTTTGGGACAACATTCCCTTTGTGCCCGACACAAAACATCCATTTCAGCATACGGGGGTTATTTATATCAAGGCCTTTGTGTGTGTTCGTGGACAGATTTGGCTCAAGGCCTTGTATGGCAATTGTGTTTTGTTACCAGGTTAAAATATGGGCATAATGTACGTGGGCATAGTGTACGCGCGCGTGCGTGCATTTGATTAAAAAGTATGTGTTGCAGTCATTTATGATATGATGCTCTTCACAGATGGCATTTTGTTTATCATAGTCTTTCGGACCCTAAAAAAGTGGCGTATTAAAGATAAAGACTGAAAAGGTGGCCAATTCTGCAGTGACCTATGATTTATGTCCTACTGTAAATGTATGGAAGCCCGTTTCTGCTAAATATGGATAATTCAGCCTTGATAAGATTTTTTTTTTTTTTTTTATGGAATTATGAGATACAATGTCCATGCCATGAGATAAATAAAACCAAAGTAAATACCAAAATTATTAAAGAAAAGGTTTAGTTTTGTTGAATTATGAGTTTATAATCATCATTATGTGATTATGAGGGATTTTTAATCTCACATTTATGACTTTCTATCTAATAAATAGCCCATGATTTATCATGATGATTTCTCTTTAACTGGCAGAAATGACCTTCCATACAATACTCGTTGGGCAGTCTGTAAATTATTTTTGACTTATGCCACTTAGGGTGTTTATTAGCCTAATTAGTTTACAGTGTAGTTGTTTAAATGTGGTGGAGTTATAGGCGAATAATTTGAAATTTTGTTCAGTTTCTCCTTAGAGAGGATCTATAGACAACTCTAATGACTTTACATTTACATAGTATTGATGAGTTGCTGTGTGGTTGAAACGAATACAAGGTTTTGGCATAAGTATCAGTGTTTTGCTTTCTCATCATTTGCAATTCAAGACAGGCTCATGTCAAACCAGACGAATCAGACAAGTCCAGCAGCTGATAAAAACCACGTTGTCAGTTTCGGGCTGCCTCCTGCTCAAACCGTCGCGGCTTCACATGCGTCAGTTGTGAAGAAAGGTGCTCAGGGAACTAATGGCTCCTCAGTACGCACCCAGTCTGCGCTCCCGTCTGCCACCTTTGTTGCTTTTTCTGCAGACAGGCTTCATTGTCATATACGCCTTTTACACTGACATCGAAGGATATGTGAAAGAGAGGGATGGGAACACCTTCAGCAACTTTTACCCAGGTAAGTGGTGGGTTTGGAAGAGGGTGGGTGGGTCGAAGGGTGAGATAATGTGAAAAGGATAAATATAGATAATAAATAATAAAGATATATTTGTATAACACAATAATGTATATATATATTTTTTTTTTTAAACAAACATTTAAAGCTGCGTCATTCGTTTACAAGCTTGATATCTGACTTGAATCCACGAGTATGTGGGAGAGACGACAGTTATTACTGCTGGGCATTGATAAGCGCATACAGTTATACACTTGCTGTTTTTTTTTCAGGGGCAGATGACGTCAGCTGTCTCCTAAAAATTCAACCCATCAGCAGTTATGTGTTGTACAGGAATGTTCTGTTTTTAAAGCTTTTCACTACTTTTCTCTTGCAGAGTTCCAGGATGTAAATGTGATGGTGATACTTGGTTTTGGCTTCTTGTGGACTTTTCTTGTGCGATATGGTTTCAGTGGCGCTGGGTTCAACCTCCTTGTGGCTGTTGTGGCCACTCAGTGTGCTGTCATACTTAATGGAATTGATTCCTGGTATTATAGAGGAAAGATCAGGATAAATTTGAGGAGGTGGGTTACTATTGAATCACTACTACTACTATCACCGCTATTTGTGCTTATACAGTTACGACAGCTCGACCTGTGTAATATTTCGATATAATATTGTATCGACAATATGAAACTCTATTTTCTTATTTTTGGATATCATTTTACAGTGTTATGATATGTCTTTTCCTGCTCTTAGAGACTGAATACAGTAAAGTGATGTACTTTTCAGAATTTGCCACTATTCTATTTGTTCTAAAACTTGGCTTTACCTACCTATTCATTATATCCACATGTTTAAAAATATGCTGACATTTGATTTTGTAGCCTAGTCCTAGCATTTATGAAGTGCTTTTGAAGAGTTTCCCAAAATATCGAGCTATACATCATGTATTGCAATACAACCTGGAAGTATTGCAATATAATTTTCAAGGCCACATCGCCCAGCCCTACCTACAGTATAGCAATATAAAACATTGTTTAATTGAAACGTATCAAATAGCAGCAACAATCTTCTGAAACATTTCAAACACAATATACAGATTTTTTTTAATTTACTGCTCTGTTATTTTAAGTCAATGGTTATAATGTTTATTATAGCCTAGTAGATGCAGAGATGTGCGCGGCCTCTGCCCTCATTTCAATCGGAGCTGTGCTGGGGAAGACCAACCCTGTCCAACTCGTCCTCATGGCCCTGCTGGAGGTCTCGGGGTTTGTCCTGAATGAATGGCTCCTCCATACTCTGCTGAAGGTGAGCGATTCCTATCTGCAAGTCAAAGTCAAAGTGTTCATTGTCATATGCACGGTAACAAGTCTCCCTTTACAATCAAAAGTCTTCCTTTGCACTCTACCCTGAACGCTGTTTTACAATGAAACTCTAACTAAAAGGAACATGTAAAAATGTGAAAATGTAGTAAAAATATACATATACATACACACAGACACGCGTGTATGTGTGTGTATCTGTGTGCGTGGACTGGGGTCAGGCAGCAAAGGGAAGCTTCCTATATGTTGAGTTTGGTTAGGGGCTACAGTATAGAGGTCCCACATTCCACATGTCTGTACTTCCTGCCAGAGGGTTAATGGGTGAAAAACCTGTGTTGGAGGTGGGTTGAGTCCTTGATGATGCTGCTGTGGACTCTCAGGATGCCCCGAAGATCTTCTCAGCAGTCTTTACCACTCCCACACTGCAGCCGTTTGCAGTCCATTACAGTGGTACTCCTGCAGCTCTCTATAATGTAGCTGTAGAAGCTACAACTGCCCTGTAGTCATTCACACACGTGAATGGGCTCTTTCTGGGGACCGGGGTGATGGTGGTAGTTTTAAAGCAGGTTGGGACTGTGGCCTTTGCAAGGGGATGGCTAGAGATGGAAGACAACATCAGCCAGTTTTGTCTGGGGGTGTTAACTAGGCTTGCTGCCTTATGTGCTTATAATGGTGTTTTCTTACTCTAGGTCAGGCCTTTGAAGGACATGCGGCTTCACATCTTTGGGGCCTTCTTTGGACTCATGCTAACCTGGATCCTGCATCGGGATGGATCCAAACAGCAATTTGAAAAAGAGAAATTCGGCCGCAAAACAGGATTATTTTCCATGTTGGGTGAGTATTGTCCGTGTTTTCCTTGAAGTGCGCCTGGTGATTCAAGTAGGAGGATTATCAAACCATGAATTAGCAAAGCAGAATCTGAATGGAAACCCTCTTTTCTCCAGGGTCTATATTTCTCTGGATGTTTTGGCCCAGTTTTAATTCAGTTCTTGTGGATGCTCATACACCTGGGAGGAAGCTGGATGCTGTCTGCAGCACCTACCTGGCCCTGGCTGTCAGTGCTGTAACAGCGGCTGCTTTGTCTGTGCTCTCGAGTCCCAAGGGAAAAGTCAACCTGGTATGATATGACACCTGATATGTTAAATCATGATTAAGCCCTTTCGCAGAGTCACTGTTTGCTGGAGTGAAAGGACTTTCACCTGTTTATGTAAAAATTTGAATCAATCAATACTCTTACTACCAGTGAGATCTATCTCTACTCCTCTCTCAGATCCATATGCACTCATGCATCCTTGCCGGCGGAGTTGCTGTTGGGGTTTCCATTTCAGGGGTTCATCAACCTTGGGAAGCCATGGCAATTGGATTCACTGCTGCTGTCGTATCAACCATTGGCTTCCGATATCTCAAGGTTCCGATCACCACATGCACGCTTACCCTGTTGATTAAATAATCTGTTCATCACAATTTCTCATAAACTCTTATTTTCCAGAACCACATGCTGCGTGCGTTTCAATGCCACGACACCTGTGCTATCCTGAGCACACATGGACTCCCTGGTCTACTGGGATGGCTAGCACAGCTCCTCCTACAGATAAGAGATTGTGATAATCACACAATGTAAGAATGCAACTGTCATGATACAAATACACACTTAACAGGTGTGACACCCAAAGTAACTGAACCTTTTCTTGTAGGGCAATCCGATTTGCTGTGGTTCACATTTGTACTGTCCTCTTCACCATTTCTCTAAGTGTGGCCATGGGCATTATTACTGGTAAGTCCTCTCTCTGTCAACATCCTGGTACATTCAGAAAAGACAAAAAGTCAATTTTGGATGCCGTCGTTAATTATGGCACTATGCTCTCCCCTTATTTTGTACCACCTTGAAATGTCTATGCCCTTTTATATTGTCCCACCTGTTGTCTGTTATATATGCGCTGTGCCTGGCAAAAATACACTACGAAATAGTTTGTATTATATGTCATATCTTCCAATTGTGGATCTCTCTAAATTACTTCTACATGTCATTGTTTAAAGGACTCCTACTTAAGTGGAACATCTGGAGACCATCCCAAGACAGAAAGTGTTTTGATGATCAGGCTTTCTGGGAGGTAGGCGATCAAGTTTTTATCTTCTCACAAGCAAACACATTATGAGCTGCAGAGAATTCTATATCTGCACTACTGAAGATATCATCGATTCTAATTAGCTGAAGTGAATGCACTTGACGCTTTGGTTGTGCTATACCATAGCAAACTTGATTCATAAAACACCACATTTTCATGTTTTGCAGTTTCCCCGTCTTGCAGTACGCAAGTAAGACCACAGAGGAGTCTGCCCTTGAACAACTTTTTATGCTGTACATAATTTAATTGTTTTTTTTTACTTTTGTGGAAAGTAGATAGATGTTTTTGTGTGTGCAAGACTTGGATGAATAAACTTCAAAGCTGGAACTCTGCAAGAAAAAAAATAGAAGAAGCAAGAACGTAAGAGGGATTTACTGCTCAGTTTGTTTCTGTTTAATGCTGCCATGGTTGTCAGAAAATGACCTCATGGTTTGGATGTTACACAAGTAAGTGGATAAGTGATGCAGTCAAAGACAAATCTCCAGTACACATACAACAACTAACAGTTGTGAAACCCTTTGTTGACTTCAGGTCAACAGTATGAGCTTCTTATCTGTCAACAATAAATCTGAAAAACTGCAAAGTTGCAGAGCTGATGCTAATTCAGGAAAATTAAAACAACCCCATATGGTTACATTCAGTAAATGTGTACAGTATTATGAAATATTGCCCTCAATGATAATTTGTACTATAATAATTTATGTTTTCACTTAAGAGACAGTTGAAATTAAAGGATGTCATAAAAGTAAGTATACCAAAAGGAAATGTTGACAGTTAAGCTCCCAAAATACAGTTGTTGTTTTTTTTTTTTTTATACAGTTGTAAACCATTTTAACACCATGGCTACACAGTCTGAGTGCAAACAGACACATTTAAGGATGTGCCACACTTGAAAATATGCAACTTTCAAGGATTATGAAAATTTGTGCTTAGTTATGATTTAGCCATTATACAGCAAATGATATAAATTAAATATGTTAATTGGAAAGCTAAAAAAGTTGATATATAAAGTGAATAACCGCTAAAGCATATTGTGTCATACAATATAGAAAGCAGAGTGTATAAACAGTGGACATAAAGACACACAAGAGTCCATCACTGCCACAGATCCTCTGTACGTCCAAACTTGAAGACCAGCCCCCTGATCAGAAGAAAAGAAGACAGTATAAGAAAAATAGCTCCACAAAATACCTGTGCTGAACTTTTAGCACTGGTTTGAAGTGAGTTTGCCACTGAGGAAAATTTGCTTACCCGAAGAAAATGAATGCATTTTGGAAGAAAACGGCAATACCAGGATACACAACAGGCTTTTCTGCAAAAGAGAGAAGATTATACCCTCAATGGTGTTTCAATTTTGTATTGTATATCATTGATTTTGTATCATATCAAAGTTAGAAATTCCAGTACCACTAATGTCTATTCATATTTATTCTTAGTACTGAAGGTACTGCTATGTTGATAATTTGTGAACTAGTATTTGAGACACCAGTTTAACTACCTGGGAACTGGACCAGACTTGGTTTTAGATTCTTATTTTTTAAAAGTGCAAAAATCTCTTTAACACTCCTCTTTTGATTATTAAACAGCATCCACTAACTTTTTCCCTTTGTAGTTGGCCTCACCTATTTTCATTTTTAACAATTCTTGTCTCCCTGTAAATAACTTTACTTTCACAAAACATATTGTTTTATATTGCTTCTCTGTCTCTTATGAGCAGAGTTGTAACATTTATAATAAGTAACTGCATCATACTGGCCTCTCTACAAGAAAATGTTCAAAACACACTTCTGAGTAGCTACATACTGTAACATGCCTCTCAATGTCACGCCTCAAAGCTGCTCACTTAACAGTCTGTGCAAGCTGACAAACAGGACTTACGAGGCACAACGAACCCTCCAAACAGAATCCACATGGAGGCGATGAGGGAGCCAAAGGCCAGCATGAAGCCAAGGAAGAGCCATACTCTAGCGCCTGCAAACATAGATAAGACAGGGTGGGTCACTGAGTGACTGCATGCAGCACTTCTTTTTAGGGTTTGTGTTTATTGCATGCATGTTGTAATAGTAATAAAATAAACTGTTTGCAAATAGGTCACAAGTATTGCAGCAAGGGGTGAGGGTTATAAAATATCCAGTCGATTTGACATCATTGTAAATGGTAAATAAAGACATTTGAGTGTTGGTAGGGAGATATATTCAGAAAAGAGAGTAGATCATCATATCCTGCTATACACACCTGTCTGTCCAATGCAGCCTTCACTGTAGCTGTCTCCTCTCACTTGGCCGTTTGAAACAGCATTTATCCTAGATGAGTCAAATGATACAAATATGATTACAAATAAATCAGAAGCTCCTTAGTAGGTTACATTTACCTTAGTGCTAATGTTCACAGATGCCATATTAACAATAAGATGCGAGTATGCATGTCCCTTAGACTGAAAGACTTACACATGGTGTCATGAGGTAACAGTAACTTAAATGTAATGTGTCTTAAGACCTTTTTCAGATATTTCTAAATCAAATTGAGGACTGCTTTTTGGACCAATAATCATCTCTTTTCAAGCATTGCAGGTAAATATGAAAAAAGGTAAGTATTGTATTGGAATACGGTTATTGGAATCAGTTATGTTCAGCTTCTTTATGCCAACAGGTAAGCAGAAGTAAGAATTAAAAGACAGTATTAGGTTTAGTGGTAGGTCATAGAATTTGTAACATCAGAAACATGGACTTTCACACTGAAGAGCTTGCTTCTTTTTGACAAAAATAAATTAAAACCAGGACCAATTAAATTCGAATAATTGTTTGTGGCAAATAAGACATCACAAAATGAATCTAAAACTATTTAATGACTTATAAATACTTAAATTTTATTAAATTAAATGTAAGACATTCTGAGACTTTTGAAAGGACCTGCAGACAGTTTGAATAAAGGTTTTACATTAATTAAAACTGAAGGATCGAACAAGCTCAGAAATAGCAAAATGACAAAGAATTTACCATTACATGGTCCAATTTCTTGGTGTATCAGAAGCTTTTAGCCCCAAGTCATGGCTCTACTTAGCAGATGGCGTTGCAAAGTTGTCATGGAGATGGGTTAGTTGTTATTATGTGACCTAAATATAAAATTTCAATCACGTGATAGCAGCTGTCTTTGAACACTAGTCTGAAATAGTTCACAGCATTGTTTACCTACACTGAGTCATCAATCAGGAGTCAGTGGACAGCCAGTGAAATTTGAAGGAGGCTGCCCACATCTGTCACCGGAGACCTTCACCGAGCACTAGCGGGGGTAACAACACCACACCACCTTCCCAATAAGACAACCACTGGTTATCACATGACTAAGACCCTATACTTAAGTCACATGACAACAACAGTTTGTTATCCATGACAAATGAGAAACTCCATATGCTGAGAAAGGCCTGAAGATGGGGGGGGGGGGTTAAAATTAAGCAACAACAAATAACCAAACCCTGTGATGAAGAATCTGACATTTCCTGTGACAGAGACAATCTGCAAAGTGTGTCTTACATGAGAAAGGCCACTGTAGCGATGACCCCACAGGTGTGATAGGCATGATGAAACGTCCCCTCATCAGGATACTTCACTGCTGCATCGATGATGATCCACCAACCAGTGAAGAACTGCAAGAACAAGATCCGCAGTTAGCCTGAGTGCTTTGATGACAAGTCTGAACATGCCATTCAAGTGTGTAATAAATCTGAATGCCAGTCTTTTAAAATAGGAATCCTCAGCTATGCATACACAAATAATTTGTAACAAATGGGGAAATGTATTTGTCACAGCAGCCAAAGGACACTAATACAATAAACAATAACAGTAAAAAAAAAAAAAAGCAATATAATAAAAGGCAAGAAATTGAATAGACTCGTGTAAACATAATATTTTACAATATGAACATGTAACTATAAACAAGGCTACATTTCTCCTCAGTCGCTTTGTCTTTAACTGAGAACAATCTGTAAAATACCAGAACTCCAGCAGCTATAGATGCGATGGTGTTTCTTCTCTCTCCCCAGTCCACATTGCACTCGCAGTCTCCGCACCGGATTCCGTCCAGAAAACCAGACATGACTCTGGGAAAAGGGCGTTAGATCCAACAAGGCGTTAGAGTGATCACAACATCAATAACTTCAGAGAAATACTCAGTCATCTCGACAACACGGATGTTCATTATGATTACAAGCCAAATTCTAATACTCTACAAACTGAAATCAGAACAACTTTAAGATACAATGTAAGCTAAATGTTAGTGCGCAGTCGTTTTAAGTACTGTAGGAAGTATGATGCTCAACTCCAAAGCTTTCACACCAAGCTCCTACAATCCCCAACTCCTGATTTCTCACGCTAAAGCTCGTTAACAACTATTCCACAACAATTCTATCGATGTGTCAACTTTATAGCTGTTAAAATATAGAGTTTATTCAAACAGAACATTTAACAACACGGGAGTGTCGTCGGTTTCTTTTGTTCATTGCTTTGGCACTAGCAAACATTTCCTTGAAGCTTTCTGCTAGCACCGAAGTCGCTAAAATATTACAAAAACTCTGACGACAACGGACGTACCGAGCAGTAACACCCTCCCTGGCAGCATTGGTGCAATGTAATTTCATTTTCAAAGCAATTCTTACCTTTTATTTTTGGTTTTTGATGTGGACCCCCTGGATAAATCCGACTTAGCTTCCAACTGAGCTCGATCGTGCACATGCGCAGTTGATCCACACCCGTTTGATGAGGGAACCTCTGACGCTGTTGGTAATGTTGCCTTCAGGTGTTCTGGACAAAATAGGAAATTGTTCTACATTAGAAGCGCACAATCCACTCAAAATAAGGTAAAGTATGACGTATAAGTATGCGTATTGATGTGGGCAGGTCCACCTCGTAACAAGTTCATACTAAAAGAAATTAAATATAAATCAACATAGTGCAACATAGTTCACACGATACCATACTATACAACACATTGTTCAATGTAGTATAGTGTAAAGTGCTGAATATATGTGATACCTATCTAACAATCACCCATCAAACTATATATAGTGTACTTTCTAACTCTTGCCTTCATCCTTTCCAAAGAAAATGCTTAAGTTTCCGTACACAAGTGCTATTTAGGGGTCGATACGTTGGAAGTACGAGCTGAGCACTAGTTCCTTAAAGTAGCACAATGGATTATTTTATAGAGCAAGTGTACAACAGTTTCACATTTACTTTTGTAGGTTGAAAGACGTGTTGGACTCGATCATGACAATAACACACGAGACGCTACTTAATTAACACGTATTAACGCTGGGATCAAATGAAATCATGGTCAATATAAAAAATAATAACATTCGAAACAAATTATTTACACAAAAAGTAATGTCAAGGTGAAATCAGATTTTTACAGTAATATTATTAATCAAAAATATATAATGTATAACAAGTGATTGCATAACTATTAACCCCCTCCAAGTCCCTCATTAGTCGATGCACCTTAATTCAATCACAGCACTGAGTCTGTGTGGATAGGTCTCAGTACAGCTCTTTTCATTAAAATCATTATTGGACTGAGGTCTTTGACTTGGCCAATCCAGCACATTCACACTGTAGTCTTTAAGACATGGTAACTGTCTTGCTGGAAAAAAAAATCCTCTCCCAAGTCGTAGTTCTCATGTAGACTGAATCAGGTTGTCCTCCAGGATTTCCATATATTTTGCAGCACTAATTTTACCCTCTACCTTTACAAGCCTTCCAGAGCCTTTTCACATAATTGCTTGGAGTTTCTTTTGTCTTCCTGGTGTAATCGTAGACAGGGAATACTGATAAACCATTGACTGGACTTTTAAAAAAAACAAAAAAGCAATAAAATGTGAAAGCAATTTGGGGTGGGTCAATACTTTTTTATAGGCACTGTAAATATGAAAGAAGGTTTATTACATAATGGACATATGTGTGTTTTCTTGAATATAGGCCTCATTGCACTTGACTGTGTTGGTTTGGTAGTGCAAGTGCCAAGCAGTTAAATAAATGTTTAATTACGCTGTTCATAAAATAACAGGAGAAACGTTTTGGTTATCTCAGAGGAAACAACTTTCTAGGCAATCAACAAAACATTTTCTGATATGTATTATTATTTTGTTACGATGACCAGTAAATCTTCTTCAAGCCATTTGCTGTGTGCTCTGATGGGAGATTCGTTCCCGAGACATCATGTGTGAGTCACATGGGGCTGTCATGCCTACTGCTGACCCTTTGATTATTCAAAAACGGAAATTCCTGCAGCGCTGAAGAGAGTACTGCTGGGCAAATATTTGGTGCTGTAGCATCAGTCAGCATATACTTTATTGTTTATGATTACATGGTTGAGACATTCCTAACAATATTGGAATATAAAGATATCAAGTTAGTGGTCCATAAAAATATGTTTGCATCATAATTTCACTTCAGCATTTGTGGAACTGTTCAGTTTTTTAGAGTTGATACACTTGAAAATGACCTCTAAGCCAGTATAAATGAGTAGACAAGATGACAGTCGTCTTAAAAGACTCCAAGCAGCTGCAAGGCGACACATATGGACAGAATGATGACACCGAAGTATCCAATGTAGCCGTAGGCGCCATTCATCCTCTTGGCTGGATCTGGAACAAAACGTAAAACAGGCTAAGACAAACTTTCAGCAAAGAAGTATTAAATGAATACAATGCATATAATAACATAAAATGATTGGGTTTTCTTTGGTCTGATTTTGATATTCTTAGCACCTTATATTATACAGATAACACATCAATTTAAATTAAATTGAAGTAATGATTGAATTAAATTCATTACTTGCTCTGAAACCAACGCAGCTAAACAATTCCCATAATTTAGATGTCAGATGTATGACTTGCATCACTGTCATTATCTTGGGCTTATATGCTATCTTCTGTAAATGATTCAACAAAAAAGGGTGAGGAGCAATAAAAGTGCTGGGGCAGTCATTAGACTGTCACCTCTTTGACACCTGGACCGCAGCCTTTACAATTAATGTGACAATATGATATCATAGCATTATTATTATTTTGTGCAATTCTGAGACGATTTATTGAGAGTCTGACAAGGCTGGTGGATCAAATTACACTGGTTGGTACTGCAGTAATTTTGTGACCTACCTAATTACTGGCAGTGCAGTAATAGATAAGAAGGTGGATGACTTATCTTATTCAGTGATCATTACAATGAAATCAGAAATGATCATACTTGTTGTGTTATTCCTTAAGGGCCCTTACACTTTGACCCATATACTATTATATTATAATCACCATTAGGTGGTCTGTATATAAAACGTTATCCTGTCAACCTAGAAATGTTTCTTTATTCTTTTATAGAGTGATAAAAAGAGCAAATTATCCTAGTAATGTTGTCCTTACCTCCTGTGTAGTAGCCCCAGGCATAGGACAACCTGCTGGTAACCCAAATAGCCCCCAGCACAGATGCTGATAACTGGAATTATTAGCAAAAACAGAGAGAATTAGCCAATAGCTGGAAAACATTGGAGAAACACAGTTTGATGAAAATATGCTGAATCACTGTGACACTGTCATTTTGAGCAGGACTCCGTTATCCGCAGGGTCTATGGCAAAGATCATCAGGACTGCTTGCCGCACCCACACGTGAAACATTATGTGTGGCAAAGGTTTCTAAATCCAACGATGAAGGCGTACAGACAAAAGCACACAAAGAAGTTCCTGGCGGTGTATGATTAAGCGTGTACAGATGATACATACCGGGTAGACAAGAGCTGCAATGGTCTGGAAAACCAGCCACTGAGGGTACACCTCGAGGGTGTTCTGATGTGCTCTCTGGATACAGTTGAATACCTGGTCTTTGTCACTGTACATAGCGGGATACTGTAGAGTAAAATACAGTTCAAATGTAGGTTAAATAAGCCAGAGACACTGAATGAAAAAACACATTCTAAACAGCTTTGAGCGTCCAGTATTAACTTTACTCAAACGTTTTGTCCAATATTTCCACTCATTTCAACGGACGTTACCTTAACATCGTACTTCTTCCTGGCACCCCCAACCTTGACTGCTAAGTACCCCAGCATTATCCAGCTGTACAGGTAAGTAAATATGACATATCCAAAGTTGGACGGCAGCACAGTCAGAATGTCCATCTCTGCTCGATATTTTGCAGGCTACCAAAGGACAGCGTGCAGACTACACGGTATGCGACTTTATAGCCAAGCAAAAAGGCAGGAAGCAACAAGGTAAACAGATTCGACGTTGCATAAAAGATCGCGAGATTACGTGACTGGTGAGGTTATATTTAAAGGGAAACACCACCAACTTCAGTCCACATTCTGTTTTCAGTTTCCGCCCCTTAAACCCTCAACAAGAGTAAGAATCATCACCAAGATCATTCGTTTTTTCATTTTTATAATTGATTTTTTGTACCCTCAAAATAATGAGATTCTAAAAGCATTTCTCTTAAAAGACTAATTGAAGGAGGCTCTCTGAAATGTATCTCATCTCCCACAAAGTTGGCTTGCATTTGATCATAATAATTGGATTCTTAAAACGCAGATTGTGCTTCCTTAGATTATCTCACTCAATTTTCAATTTCAATTTCAGCAAGCTTTATTGGCATGACTGGTTCACAATATTGCCAAAGCATACAGGATTACAGACAAATATGTTGTTAATAATAATAATAATAATAATAATAATAATAATAATAATAATAATAATAATAATAATAGCAATAATAACAACATTAATAAACAGTATATCAGTGTGCAGGTAAGAACCCAGTCAGGATGAACTGGTTCATGAGGAGGAAATCATGTCAGGTGTTGTTGTGCAGCTCGTCTCTTCTCCTGTGGCAGGCACTCACATATCTCGCTGCATCTACAGCAGTGGCAGGTTTTTTTTCTCCAGTAAATGTTGTAATTTTTCTTGGTCTGACAGTTTGGGGAAGTCTGGGGTTGTACCTGTGATTTTAGTATATATCTGGGTTCTGATGTCTGTGTATGTGTCACAGTGTAGTGTACACTCTTGTCCGCGTATAGTCACACATAGAGGGCACTCGTTTTAAAGGTAGAACAATCTAATCTCTATCATAAACATCCATGAACAATTACTGTGTATGTGTTGTTGTTGCATGCAATCAGACACCAGGGTGGAGCTTGATGTCGCAAAATATGCATTTAGAACAGAAGTGGATCGTCGTGGATCCAAACATTTAGTTTTCTGCTGGTTTGCCAATCGGACTGAATTAATGAATCTTTTGAACAGCTTCGACATAATGTCAACGACTTGGTGTTGAATCGGCTTTATTTACTCCCAAATCCAGCTCCACACATTATCAGATAATGGCACATGCGGCAATGTCACTTTGGAGAATCGTGGAAGTTTAAATAAAGTAAAATGTCTCGCCCAGATCGAATCGATTCCTCTCATTTGTACCGAACAGAGCCACTCGGACAGTGAGTCATTCAAAAGAATCAGATCGTTCAGTGGAACACGTGACTGAAACGTTGCAGAAACGAGTCAAAACCAGTTAGTCCACCATTTACGGATTCGTTCTAGTGACAACGGCTGAACGCCCAACTTCGGGGAAGAAGCGCTTGCAGTTTCGTAAAAGATTTTACTTCAAACCACGAAATTTGAGTGTTTTGAGTTACAGTTTCTAAACTGTCATTTCTAAGTTTTTCGACCAGACTTTCTACATCGTTTTCATCGACGTTATCAGAACAAAGGTTTCAAGCTACAGTTGAGCTGGTAAGGAATTCATCGGCCATTACTGCAAATGTGTTTGTCAGTCTATTTTAACACGTATTTAAACGACTGCTTTTCTATTGATCGTTATTTGTAAATACTGATGCGTTGTTCATGTAACAGTATAATTATGTCAACATTAGTCCTAAACATAGGCGAAGGAATTGGATACGAAGTCTTTCATTGCTACAAAGCGTTAGCTCAAGCTAGTTAAGCTATTGTTAGCATGCGTCATCGTGGAAATTTCCAGTCCTTTCCAGACAGCTGTTGCAGTGACGTTGCTTTGCTCGCTAGGGGCAGCACTGAGAGCAGTGTTATGCAACAGGCTTACACAAAGCCACAAACAATGGCTCATATCATCAAGGCTTCTCTCTAAAAGCATTTATGACGCATTTGATTGCCAATTTGACTGCAAGGGGTCCGCTAATTTAAGGATTACTGTCAACTGTATAAAGTTAATCTCTGAAATATTTACACAGACTTTTGTTTGTCTCATTTCAGCTTTTAGCAGAAAACAAGACAATGGCCAAGGTGAAGGATTCACACTCTGAAATGGCCCAAGCTCGCCAGAGTGATGGCATCAATGTAATCTTTGATCAGGAGAGCTCTTCCTCCTCCTCCCGTTCCCACTCCCGCTCTAGAAGCCCCGGTGTCAGCAGCCGCTCCTCTGGTTCCGGTCGCCACAGAGGACGTGGTAGCTACAGGAGACGTTACAGGTCTTCATCATCTTCGTGCAGCAGGTCCTCCTCTCACTCCAGGTCCCGCTCTCACCCCCGGTGCCACAGACGGTCCTCCCGCTGTCGCTGTGACAACCATCACAGATATGGTCGTGGCCAGTACAGAGCCCACTCCCGCTCTTTGAGCCGGTCAGCCTCACCAGACAGATACTCAAGTCACAGACAGTACAGGTCACGCTCCAGGTCCAGTCGCCAGACCAGGCACGGGAGAGATGTGAGCAGTTTAAGATACAGATCGTCCCGTTCTTCATCCAGAGCCAACAGGAGCCGCTCAAAGTCCAGAGCCTCAACACACTCTGTCAGTTTGAGTTTAGATGGTAAGTTGATTGGATAAAATAAGGGAATGGTATTTAATGTAATTGTATTTATTGCCGAGGGAGGCAGACTTCGAAGTTGACTGAAATGTTGTTCTGCAAATGTTAAATCTTCTCTCAAAACTTGGTTGTGTTCCCCAGATAAAATGGAATTCCTCAACGCTGCAAAGGTCAAGGCTGTGAAGATCCCAGAAAAGGAGAAGCTGGAACTCCTGGAGAGTGTGAAACCGATCCTGTCAGAGCAGTCAGAGGAGTCCAGACAGAGTTCACCAGATACATGGGTGAGACATGACGCTGATGAAAGGACTCCATCAAAGGTGGGTGTTTGGGAATGGCTGTCAGTTTCACATTGGACACATTGCACACTAAAGATAAGACTTTGTCAGGAATTCAAAATAAAGGCCTAGAAATATAAATTTTTCTATCTTGGACTAGATGCGAAGACAAGGCAAGAGGTGTTGAGCATGTTGGGGATGGCTAAAATATTTTCCATACCACCTTTACGTAGTTATGCACAGATTATAGCTATATTCTTTTTCAAGACATGGGGTAATGGACTTTCACATCTTTTGCTATACAGGAAGAACATTATTTTATATAAAATTTAATCCCAATTGTTGGACTATTTTATCAATAAGTGTCATCAAATACACTGTATATCCAGCAAAGTCTATTTTTATGCCTGAGGTCTGTGTTGTGTTGAATCTCCTGTCTTGTGTTAACCTTTGGACCCCTGAGGGAAGACACATACTCTCTGTATTTATTCCTGTCTTCATAGATAACATGACAGTGGTCTTCTTCACTCATCGGCACCTGGGATTAAAGGGCTGTCATGTGACTTGGGTGACGACAATATGTGTATGCGTTGAAGTTTAATTGACAACTCTTGTAATATTGACAATGTTTAGTTTATCAACCAGTATTGCAAGTAAAACCACACATATGTAGATGAATTGCATTTAGACATGATGCACACAGTTCATACAAATGCTAATATCACACATAATGATCAAGCCATTCAGATGTTCTATTGCAGTGACTCCCAATTCATATAGGCTTATAGAATTTTTACATGACAAATGTATTTATGCTTGCAGTTGAAATGGGTCGTTGTTATTTAGCAGAGTCTGCCACTCGCTGATGGAGCGCAGGCGTGTGGACTGCGTTGTAGTGACTATTCCTGTCGAGAGCTAAAAACAGATGAAGAACTCCTCTCCTTTTGCCAAAGATAAGTTGGTACACGGGCGGTGTGCTGAGGGGCTGGGAAACCTACGTCACCATCATTCTGCCACTTTAGACAGAGAAGACATCCTTTTTACTTCATTTTGTTGGCTTTATTTTTGTCTTATTCTTTCAAGGCCTGTTTCTTGAAGCACTCATGTAATGGAGCCTAGCCTTTGACAGTAGTATGTGGGGAGGGGGGGGGGGGGTGTGCTGCAGTTTGTTGAAGCTAATACTTTATTATGCAATAGATGTACTCTTGATACATATTTATATATATTGGCAGTGGAAGCTATATACCATCTATATGAACTTCACAAACTGTCAAAGCTCACCTTTTTATAAATGAACAATGAGTGTTATGAACATCTCTAACTGTCTGATATTCTTGTCTTTTTGAAACAGAGCGATGAGGTGGAGCCTGATGATATGACCAGCCCAAAGATGTCCCCAACAAGGAAAATAATCTCTTTCAGCATCAATGTAAGAGACTTAAATTTAACATTCTTTTTCCCTCGAACACTGCTTTAATTAACCTGAACATATATTGATGTGCTCTAACATCTGTTTTTCTCTCCTAATCTTGTCCTATCAGAATTCTGTGGCCAAACCAACGGCAGCCGCTCCATCTTCTGCTAAGGTAACACCAAGAGTGGACATCTATGAAAGCAGGAAGCCCTATGGCCACTGGGTTCCAGTCAAAACAGGCCATAACTCACGCAAACGCACACTCGCCATACTATAGTGTGTGGCAGAATACATGGACACTGTTGATACTGTAAATATTTTGTACATATCACATATTTTTTTTTCATGGCCGTTTTCTTTCAGATGTTAAAGAGTTTTAAGTGACACGAAAGTGGAGAATTCGTTCAGGTGGGATTCTTTTTTTCCCTTTTGTATGGTGCTGTTCATTGATTCAATAAAGATATTTATTTAATAAAAAAGTGATTGTTTCTCTGTTTTTGTAACTAGTCTTGTAAAGTACTGATGCACTCAGTGACTCCATATTGGGCCTTGAAAAGGTGTTCAGGAAGAAGCTTTGATTGGGAGTTACGGTTATCAAATTAGAAGGTTTCAGAGCTTCCAATAATGACTGCAATTACCCATGTAGACAAAGTTTTGACTTGCAATATCAATGTAAATTATTCCTACACGAATTCCCTTTCAGTACTTTTTAGTGCAACCTAATGCTGTTATCATACAGGGTACACAAATGATGGAGAATAAATGCACAACTCTGCAACTGAATGCATGAGAAATGATAACTCCATACTCATTACTGAAGTAAAACATTTACAGGGGTGTATGGTAGTGCCAACCAAAATCAAACCTTTTGCGATGCAATATTTGTATTTGGAATAAGGGCAAACAACACTGGTGATGAGTAAATAGCCACAGTAGTGAGTATATTGGTAACAACTATTGCACTGTAAAAGATTATCTTCTGTTTAAGGGTCATGTCCAACAGCCGGATGTTTGCATTCCCCATGTCTGACCTGTGAAGCTCAGCGTTCAAATCTGTAATAAACAATAATACAAAAGCACTGGGAGGAAAAAAGCACCATGTTAATGTAAAAGAAGGCTGGCAATTTGATTTTGGAGATGCCCTCTGCTTTACCAGCCCAAGTTAAAACTTTGTAATCACATTGGAGGGTTTTGGTGCTTACCAACAGACATAACTGAAGTTGATGATCGAATGTCTGCCAATTGAATAAGTCTGTAGTACAGGATGTGTACTTTCCAGGATGTTGCATCTGACAAGCACATGGATGATCAAGTAAACATGAAAAATTATTACAAGTCATGCAATTTCATATAATGACCACAAGGTGTCAGTATTATATGACTTAATGTCTGTACATGGGTAATATTTCTTTTGGGAGATTTTTAGGACAGGTTGGCTGGTTTCAGACCTCATAATCACCTCCAACATGTGCTTGGTGACTTTAATGTGGTTACAGTGATAAACAAAAAAAAAAGAAATTCACATAGATAACCAGCTAGTTGACGACGGTGTTCTAAAAGTAGATGCAATACTGCTGTATTACAGTTCAGAAGTGTTTTCAAAAACATACTTTTCAATCACAATTCCACAGCAGAGCCACACTGTTGTTCACTATTTGTAGTTCTCTCGGCATGAGCGTCAGCCATTTCATGAAGGGAATTTTGACATCGAACAGCAGAGAAAGAACTGGTGTATAAAAAAAAACAAGAAATGGCTGAATTTCCTTTAGCTTCAAGGTCCTGGTTAGTGCATAACTGTGCTTATTGAGACACCTGAATGGAACAGGGCCACGTAAATGTGTTTATCAACAATCCCGCTTTTCCCACAATGAGAAGTCGAGGTGTCTTCTGTGTAAAACACCTGTAATATTGTATCAGTCATTATCTTGGATTCACAGCCACACAAACAACTCTTTTTTTGCCACTTGAAGTCAGATTATCACCAACCATCCATCACCATCGGCTGTCTGCTTACACAGGATTTAAACATGCCCCTTCTTGAGTATCTTGATGTATCCTGCTGTTGTGTCGGCTGAGCTTCTTACCCTAAAGCTGGCGGGTTTTTTCATCTTCCCGGCCTCTTGGCATATGTTAAGACTACTGTTGAATTCTTGCCAGACGGTAACCTCTATGGGATGAGATACCTATCTGTTGAGGTGATAAATTTCAGTCCGCCCCGAAGACCTTTCAGGCTGATATTAAGATATATGTTGCAATCTGTTGTAATAAAGAAAGCTCACATCACAGTTCCGAACATGTCTGAGTGGCAGACAGCATGTCTCTGGCTGTAAACTGGCCTGTAATCCTGATTCATTACCCTGTTAGAAGATAAAACATTAAAATACCTAACGCAGTGAGGTTAGATCAAGAGAGATATGACAGCAAGGAAAAAAGCACTGTTCACTTGATATATAATAACATGCACAGTTACAAATCATAGACGACAGGCAGGTTCATCTTGTGGAGCCATCACATGCGTGTATGCTTTGTTAATAATTTTAGGATTTTTAAAGAGTTGTCACCAATTAGTCACTTTCAGGCTTCTTGCTTCTGTGGAAAATCTCGACTGCTGACATTCATTTTTATTTATCCTTCAACTTTCTTCTTGACTGGGCTTAAGATGAGCCTGTTTTGCTTCACAGGGAAGTCGCTAACTGGCAGTTGGCCGTGAAAGAATTAAAGATGTCACAGTGGATTTATGGCGTGTTGTTCCAAGTCAATAACCTCAAGCTAATCAGATAAGACTACAAAAATATCACAATCATAAACCCGAGCACTTAATCCACCCGGAGTCGGCTATCAAAGCCCTCTCCTACCATTCATCAGCAAGACATAAACAACTCGTCTCTGCACACCATCTGTAGAGTACTTCCCCTAAAAATTAAGTCTGCGTGGTTCACCGGTACAACACAATATAATAATGAACTTGAAGTCAACTCAATGCTGGTCAGCCTTTGCCTACATAAAACAATGCCCTGTTGAGGGAGCAACACCCCCATGGTGAGCTCAGTAACAGGAGACATGGGAACCCATTTTCACATCTTCTCCGGTCACAAGGCTCTCCTGCTTGTGTCGCAGCCCTGGGGCTAATTGGTTAAAGTGAGATGCCGGTGATAATAATAAATAAATTCAATTGCTCAATTGTTGGTCCTTATCTCTTGTGTGCACCTACACTCCAACATTCTTTTGGCTGGCATCTACTGCCAGACATGCCCCGAGGGTTTGATGGTTTTGATGGTGGCTCATTCTCACGCTCACAACCCCTCCGTCATGAGACCACACGCAGTAAACCAACAGAGAAACCGACAAGCGTGCAAGATAACTGGGTAATTGTGAGTGGTTTATTTAAAAATAAAGAATAAGAAGAATCATAACAGTGTTGTTTTTATGTCTAATACTGTACAAAGAACACCACGGGTTACATATTTTACAGAAAATTTAATTATCTTTCAAACCTCAGCATGATATATGAAAAAAAAACTAAACAAAACAACACTGCCTTTTTATTACAAAAGCTCATTTCAGAATGCCAACACTCTTGGTATGCAGCAAGTCCAGAGAAGAAAAAGATGCATCCAAGACTCCTCAATAAAGACAAAAAGCTCAAACAGCGAACATGTCTGCTGAGGTGAATGGATCCACTAGACTGCTGTGCCTCTCTCCAAGTTTTGTTTGATCTCTGCTGTGTATTTTCCGTAGAAACGCTCTGCCTTCTTGTTGAACTTGGCGTTCCTCTCGTTAATGTAGTCGATGTCTGCGTCGTCATTGTAGGCCCTGCGTCTGCTGTACTTGGCCCGCTTCTCGATCCTGACAATCGCAAATAAAAGCAGCTTAGGGAGGATTTCATAAACCAGTATGGCCTCTATCCATGGCATATCCAATAACAATAATTGGCTACAGGCAATAATTTTGGGGCGCGATGGAAAACCCAACACAGACATACATACTCTGAGGAAAATACTGTCAATTTGTGAGCTCCCAGTCTTTGATTCACTGAGTCTTCAAAGCATTGTTGTGCGTCATACCCTGGCAGCTGAATCCTTGTCTAATGCCCCACAGTTGCATCTCTAACACAAGTCTTAGACTGTTTTAAATATAGAACAGTTCAGGGAAAGACCAGGGAAATCACAGGTGTGAGGGACATCAGCACTGCACTCTTTGAAGAAGCAGTCTTTTAAATGTATGGGAAACTAAAAAGGTACCACTTGATCCCCGTTTTGTCTTTATAATCGCCTCTTTTTAGGCGTTTATAAAGCTTTGCTGACCATTTATCCAGACTCGCAAATATGATATGGACTATTTATTCTATGGTCATTGGCACAGTCATTGCCATTGTCTGACCAGGACCCTGAGAAATATTACAGTTAAACCCCAAAATCAAAAATACACATTCTTCTTCTTACCTGGAGGGCTTTTTTAATGTTTTTTTTTGAGATATCGACAAACCTTCTCTCCAATGTCATGGTACCAGATGGCACTTGCAAAAAAACCCCCCAAAAAACTCAACAGTGATGTCTTTATCCACAAATCATGATCTGGTTAATCAAGATAATCTACAGACTTTTTCTGTGAGTAGTGTCCTATAGGAATTATTTTCTTTCTACTAAAATACAACCAGAAACCATACCACCACACAGAAGGACATGTGCATCTCCTCACTGATCTCATCATTTTCAGTGACGCGGTTGGTTGGTGTAGTTCCGAGGAAAGACGATAGCGCCTCCATTAAATTGCTCACAACAAGGTCTGTGGATCATCTCGACTAACCTGGTCATGATTTCTAGAAAGAGACATTGCTTTGAACTTTTTCAAATGTACTTTTTATGTACCACTTTATTTGAGACAAACATTTAGACTGACACATTTAGTCAGATCATACACACCCTGGTTCACACAAAACTCCCCCCACTTCAAATGGGCAAAAAAGGTCACAAACTCATCCGTACATAATTTGTCAAATCTGAGATAGTGTCATATGACCAAACACATTTGAACAGTACGTTTCTGGTGCGCTAGTGCTGATGAAAGCAAGATACATCAATGGACAGTCAGGACAGGGTATGGCATCATTCTTCTCCTGCGTGTTTGTGAGTGGGACTTACTGTTTCTCAACATCTTCCACCATGCGGTCAATGCCCTCCTTTGTAGGGACATGGGTGCCATGGATCAGACTATTGGATGTGGGGTGGAAGTCCTCACCGCTGTGAAGCACCAGCAAAGGAATTATGAATGCATAACCACAGATAACAAGCGTTTCAACATGCTTATACTGACTTTTCTATTCCATCATTGTGATTATGGTTCCCCTAATGAGCGAGGATTTGGTTTCAGGGCAAAATGTGCCGGTGCATCCTTCACGGTTCTGCATGCGTCAGCCTTTAAGGGCAAAAAAAAAAACCTGCAGGCGGTGAACTTTTTGTCTGCCTTAGCGTGCAGGCACTATATAATCTCTGATTTATTCTAGGAGTTGGCAGCTATATGTCAACACTAACCCCTGGGCAAATGACGAGGTTACAAGTCATCATATAGAAAATGCTTTGTGCACATGTGATGGCTGAATCCTATGATGATTATGCCAAACAAATTGTTGCAATTTATTTTACTTGACTAAAAATGTCACAGTTACACTTTTAACAGCAGAGACATCCTGATGTATAATGGCTCTGTAAATGGAAATGCACCAAAAAACTGCTTATGATGAGTTGTCTCTCTGTACAGTACAGACACAGAAAAGAAAGATGGGAGAGCAGCTTTACTCACCATTCTTCCCTCTGCTTCTCATAGCTCTCCATGTCTGGTCTGATTTGCTTGGTGAGCCTTTGGTACTGTCGCAATTGGGCCTCTGCATAACCTGCAGTTCATTGTGTGAGACAGAGAGAATTTTTTCTGACTGAGTTATAATTACCGGAACAAACACCAAGCAGGCACGAGGCTCAGCAACACAACCTGCGGCTGGTTAAGAGGGGGATGAAGAGGCAGCTCTCTTCCTCCCTTCCTCTCTTGAAGCCCCTCTGGTGATAATTTTCTGCCCAGAGGTTTTAATTCAGACGAGGTTTTGATGCAACACATGGCAGCCATATTTAGGAGACACAGCAAGTCTTGTCGTCGGTAATACAAATTGGGATGATTAATATCCCAAGGGGTTCTTACATGCAACCAGCTCTATACAACGTGTGTGTGTGTGTGTGTGTGTGTTGTATAGGGGGAAAAATAATACAAATGATTGGATAGTCATTGCAACATAAAAAAAGTGAAGGGGTCTGAATCCTTTCTGAATGCACTGTAACATTCGTTTTGTTGATGTCCAGGCTCAAGTTCAAGTTCATACTTGCCAATGATGCAAACAATGATATATGTGGCTATCTATGACATCATTTCCAGACATCAATTCATGCCGCTCCTTACATTAACACTGACAATGGAGTTTGGAGATTGTTACGTGTTAGTGTTAAAATGTCAAGAAATACAGGATTATGAGTGGACGGTGCCTTAGACCAAAAAAACCTTAAAGAAACAAGGGAACAGCTCAACTTGAACGATACATTATTAACCAATTAATTCCAACTTGGCATGTCTCACACCCTGTGAACCAAAAGCAACCAACGGGTACACTGCAACGATCTATGTCTGTCTGTCACCAACCTGCGAATCCTGTGTCTGGATTCTTCTTCTTCTTCTTCCTCTCCCACCGCTCTGCATCGTCAGCAGTGATTTCCAACAGTTTCACTCTGTCATAGTCCTCCCCTCTGTCAGCACAAGCCTAAAAGTCAAATGTTTGTTTTGTTAATAAACACAGAAGAGACCTCAATGCATCAGACTCGTTCATTTGATATTTCATGAGTAAACTTTCCCTGGGCTGAGTTAGTGGGAAAATTCAAGATGTAATGGTGGATATATTTAGGTTCTCCAGGAGCCCCCACTGAATCACTATCATCATTCTCTAAAAGGGAGCACTAACATAACATCTAGGCTAGTGTATATAGGTACCAGAGAGCCACAGGTATAAGGCAATTACACAGTGCAGGAGGGGTCAAACAAATCCCAGCCACATGGAGGTTGATGCACTGTGAAGTAGTTTGGTGATCCACTAGTCATGCTCTTAACTAAACTAGACTAAAGCCAAATCCTGAACTAAATATTTCACGCGGGGAATCAGTAAACCAATACAACACTTTCATTAGTGAGTGCAGTATTACTTAATCAAAACAACTATTTCCCCTAAATGCCTATAAGCTTGAGCAAACGTTTAATTGATCTAATCATTATAATATAATCATTTTATGGTACTTCAGCTTCGACACAAGAATGTCAATTTGGGACACAAGTTATATTAGAGACAAATATGTCAAGACGACAAAGTCTACAGACATGCTAGTTAATAATGACACTGAAACACTGTCTGATCTCTGCTTTAAGTAACCGTAAATCCTGACATCTGACAGGCATGAGGGATAGGCCTGATTTTATTTTATTCTATTTATTCATTTATCCATTTATATTAGGGGTGTAACGATTCATCTACTACACTGATGAATCAATTTATATTCCTACGATCCAACTACATCGATCTGTGCTCGGCAAATTGGCCTTCCAGGCGACATATATCGATTAAAAATCTTTTGAAATGGTAAAGAATTGATTCTATCGATACTAGGAAATTGCACATTGGATTTAAGCATGGCAAACTTTAAGGATGTGTGGTTTTTTTGTACTTTTAACGATAAAGACACGGTAAACGTTACTCAGTTCTGCCTGCCTGTCTATGACGTCATCAGCACGCGCCGGCAGCAGCGCAAATCTTAGAACAACAACAAAGCGCAGCATGGCGGATGGCAGAGGAGACGGCGAGCGTGTGTGGAAACACTCTGGCTTTTGCAAAGACGGAGATGTCCTAATTAAGTCGCTTGCTGTTTGTAGAATATGTAAAAGCCAAGTAAAAAAACACGGCAACACGACTTATCTCTCCAACCACCTTCTACATGGGATTTCACACAACGCAGACCATCCAGGCCCCTCATGCAGCGTTACTGCTGCAGCAGTGCAAGGTAACGTCAGCTCTGCAGAATGTCGGTTGCACTCTGTTTTTGGTATTACTAATGTACTCTTTTTATGTTGTAAACAGCAGAAGTAGCAGGTACACCTACTGTCACTTCAACCCGAAGAAATGTTGGTTGCACTTACTGTACTCTTTTTATATTGAAAATAAGAGCAGAAAAGGTTAACCTTCTGGTTGCACTTCCTTCAAATTAAAGGTTAATACATTTGCCATTAATTGTTGTTGACTTGTTTATATCCATTATTAATTTAAACCTGATTCCCTTAGAAGAAACAACAGGGATCTAGGAAACTTCACCTGTACTGTCCTGTATCCAGGTATTTATTTCACAGTCACACTGGGTAATTTTTTTGGCTAAAAAGTTACTGAATCGATTTCAAGTCACTGAATCGTACTGGATCGTATCGTTTTAAATGAACCAAGATCATCCTTGAATCGGCAACCACGAATCATGATACGAATCGAATTGTTGTTAAAATCGTTACACCCCTAATTTATATTGATAGACAGATGAGAGCGAGAGAAATATAATGATGATGATGTTATATCTGATAAATAGAGCTGAAAATAAGTAGTAGAGGAAGAACACGGACATCGCACAGTTGTCGCAATCAAACTGTTGTACCAGTGTAAAGCAACCCAGTGCAGGCTACAGAACCAACACAATGCTTTTGCAATTTGTAAGACATGTTCTGCAAGGGTTTCAGAGAGGAGGGAATAAGTCTACTACATCTTAGCTTTCCTGACCCTCCGGTGTGCATAAATGGCAGGTTAAAATACAAATGTGAATGTATTGGTCTATCTGATCAGTACTGGCCATGAAAGGCAGTTTGTTATCAGTCAAAAAAAAGAAATACTGCTTCTGTATTCTCGCAATCAGATCAGCGACATGTTCTCATCATGCTGAATATGCACAGTATCATAGAGTTCATGGATATTATGCTCAAATACCTTTTTCTTCTGATCTTCAGCAAGCTCCCACTCCAGCCTGGCTTTCTTAGCCTCCCAGTTGGAAGGGAGTTTCAGTCTCTTGTCCTCCTCCACAACCTCCTGGTGATTGAGTTTGCGTGCTTCATTCTGCAGTAGAAAATAGCACAGGTTGACATACTGAACGAGCAACTGGATGCGAGTGGGTCGAACAGAAATCCACACCTTATTACTTGGGCCAGACAGTGTGTGTGGGCATGATTATTTCTCTGAATCAAAACATGTATTTCTTGAACTGCTGCTTGTATCAAAAGGTGTGTTTCACAGCTGCGCAACCCTTGACACCACGACACAGAGAAAAGTCTTAGTAATGACACTAGAATACACCATTTTCTCTCTATAACGAAAATATGAAACGACTTACCCGTTTGAAATGTAACTCTCGAAATTTCCGCAGTCTCGCCTCTCTCTTCTCGGACGTTGCCGTTTCCGTTGGTTCCTCTTCGGTGGCTGTAACAGACTCCTGAAAATACCGTCAGTTAACATTACCACCATGAAATACGATTTAAGTATAACACAGACAAGAAAGTAAGATGTATCTGCCAGAAACAGACAGCAAAGGGAAGGAAAGCGATGCCCCGAGCTAACATAGCAATATCTAACGTCGGTTAGCTTAGCACAACAACACGAGATTGTAAACAACCAGCAGGAGACAGAAACACGTTCACCGCCGGCAAAATAAAGTCATCGCGGTCATGGCATTCAATTAACAGACAGTAATCTGCCGCAACACCAACTACCTTATTTGACATTAAATAAATCCAGGAAAGTACTGACCTCACTACAGGACGCCATTGTTGTGCTAGCGTTACAAGAAGGAAGAAGACAGGAAGTGTGATGTTCAGACCGGATATTACGCAGAAGAATCACTTCACCATGTAGATTTTTTCTTTTATGAGGTCATTAAGGACTCTGTTATGGATGTTCTTGAAACATATAATAATAATAATAATAATAATAATGATAATAATGATAATAATGATAATAATAATAATAATAATAATAATAAATTTTCTAATCTTGCCTACTATTCCTTTCTTTAAATTTCAGAAATACATAACTGGAACTGAAGAATCACACACAAATACATTTAATCTCCAATTATTTACTCTCCTCCATCATATATAAGAATTTCTGACTTTTTTTCTATTTTTTATCACAATGTACATAGTTCAGAGCTTGCATTTTATGTCTCACTCTCAATTAGAAACTGCAGAAGAGGACCGAAGTGACACCACATGAAAAACGCCATAATGACAATGAAGCTACATATGCAAAATAAAAAGGGTTAAAAAAATAAATTAAAAAATCCTCTCTCAAAAAGCGGGGCGGCTGTGGCTCAGTGGGTAGAGCTGAGGACTAGTGACCGGAAGGTCACTGGTTCAAATCCCTGGCTCCCCTGGGTGGGACTGAGCTACAAGCCGAAGCATCCTTGAGCAAGATGCTGAACCCCAACACTGCTCCTGATGTGCAGTTGGCACCTTCGTGGCAGCCACTGCCATCAGTAAGGGCCCTGCGATGAGCTGGCGTCTCATCCAGGGAGTACCCTGGCCTTCGCCCATAGAGCCACTGGATTTGGCCCCAGTATCCCCGCTCCACCTTGAAAAGGGTGGTACAAAAAGCGGTAACATCACCCGCGACCCGCATGGATAAAGCAGAAGAAAACGAACGAACGAACTCTCTCAAAAAGCAGGTTATCCCTTGTTGAACAGATGATATTGTAATGTTGCTTAGAGGTGTCTCTCATGGAGTTTAATGTCATCAGTGTCAATTTATTTTATACCACGTCAAACCTGTTTTATAACCACAGAAAATGAATAATTATTTCCAATAATGTTGCATCAGTTGTGTGCACTTTAGATGTTTTTATCATGGCCCTGTGGCAAAAGAAATTGCAAGGCAACTTCTGTTTTACAGTAATGTCTTTGTGTATGATTTTAAACCAGGCCATCTCACAGCCTTTTGAAGTTTAAATTACTAATGGAAAATGGCATGACGTGCACAGATAGTGATTATGAATATGACCGGAGGTAATAAAGTGAGAGGCATGAAAGGTCAAGCATAAAGTCATCAGTGTGCCACACAGAGAGTCTGTTTAGACTCCACAAAACTCAACTGTTATGGCCATTTTGCTGCAGAGAAATGGAATCTCATTCGTTTTACCAGTGCATCTTATTTTTGTCCATAAAAAACACAAGCATCAATCAAGGCTTTGGAACGTAACCTAGGACCTGCAAATATGATTGCACAATCTGATCAGAAGACGAAAGTAAACACTTTCAAGAGCCATTTAAGCATGTTTGACTTGCCAAAATGGATGTGCTCCCTGTTTGATTGCATTATACTAATAGAGCTCTTTCGGAGGATGTAATTAAGTGGAGTTTATAGTCTTAGATTAAAGCATCCTCTAGATCACAGGCAATGTTAATGGAGTGATGCATTTTCACTGGAAACCAGATGGGAGCACATCACAACAGAACAAAACATCATAAGCTACAGTAATGGGCTGGGCCCTACTACTGCCATGCAAAATAGAAAACATCTTCATAATAAATGACTCTCAAAATGAGTAAGACAGAGACACTGGAAATTAACTGGAAAAAAGAGAATGAGACTAACTTGCATTTCCGCTGTATTTCATTCAAATGTAATGGCAGAGTGCAGAACAGTTTCAGAGTTGTCTGCATGACTTTTAATTTCCAGCACAAAACGAGCGTGAGAGTTTACAATGTGTCTGATGGGTGTGTTACTTCAATCACTGCTAATCTCTTTGTTAATGTCATCCACACATCCTTTACAGTCCTCAAGTATTCTCATGTGTTAACTAAACTCCCCTCATGGTGCTTTCACTCATTGTCCTGGAAGCACTGACATGAGTTGTTTGCACAGAGAGCTGGATAGCAAGATCTTATGTATGTACAACTGCACCTTCATGTTTAATGTTATTGTCCTGTATAAACCCAGGGTGGCTTAGCAACAGTTATTCAAAATAAAAACAAAAAACTACACAGGACATACATTAGGTGATATGAATCAGTCAAGAGCACAGAAAGGTACACATTGTAACAATAATATAGATTTGGTTAAAGGGTAACTCCACCAATTTTACATATTAAGATGTGTTTACAGGTCTTGGGGAGTGCTACTGCATATGTGAAAAAAGTAGTATAGTCATACAGAATCACAGTATTGTGGCTCCAGAGGAAGCTGGTGCCTACATGACCCACAGTGTAACTTTGGGGAGCAAGGCTGCCCAACGTGAAAAAGTAGTATAAAGTTGCATTGTGAGTCAACATCGTCGTATCCAGTATGGCACTGTTGCACTTTGTTTGGTTGTTGAATTGATGTTAATTGTTGTCCCGTGTCGTTGTCCCATGTCGTGTGTACTCCATCGTCACTCTTCTTATTGTGTATCTTTACTGTTGTTTTTGCTGCTGGCTGCACCGCAAATTGCCCCCCGGGGACAATAAAGATTTCTTGACTTGACTTGACTTGATGCTGGCACCAGATTTTGAAAGGCAGTCTGTATGTACTCGTTGCACTCCTATAACACTGTTGGACTCATTATGGACAGTTTGAAAACAAAATGCTCAAAACTGAAAGAGCAGAACCAGAGATATCACATGTATTATTCCACACATTCTTCTTTATAAGCTTTATAAGCTTTAAAAGCTGGCGATTATATCACGCCAATGCAATACAGCCACGGAGTGACATAACTGGAGGCAAATTATCAGATTACACAGATTCCTCTGAAGACACAAAATACTTTATACTACTTTTTCACATATGCAGTCTTGCTACCCAAAACCCGTAAACATATTTTAATGCGTAAAATTGGTGGCGTTACCCTCTGGCGTCTTTTTGTTCATTCCTTTGCTTCCTTAGTTGTCATAGAGATTGGTTGAATCCAAGTTTGACATCCAAACCTGCTTTCCGATAGGCAATGTCAGGATCTATACATGCTGTCATTGCCATTTTAACAATACTGAACTTTGTAGTGCAGTACTATGTGGATCTCCCATGTGGTGGGGCCACCCAAAAATGCTGAACAGCCATTCCTCAATATTAACTTTTCCAGTCAGGCAAATCAGGCCTGAAATAGAGTAACATTATATCTGCAAATAAATTGCACTTTAAAGGTACATACATTTTACAGGGTAGAACTCAGTTTACTTCATGACCGTGTCCCGGACATGATATTAATTCAGTTTGCTACATGCTGTGAATGAGATACTATGCTCTTGTACACAGAGAGATACATTTAACTAGCGCTGTTATCTTGATCTTAATAAGAGTTCCTCCAGATAGCACATGGGGGGCAGGGCCTCTTGCTGCGCAAGCAGCTGCTTCACATCTGGAACTTAATATAAACATCATGGCCAATAAAATCATTCCATTTCCTTAATTACTATTCCTGTCATTTCCGCACTAAATGAAAAGTTATTAATTCAGGGCCAACACAAACATGCTTCTCCAATATGAGGAGCGGCTCCTGAAGCGTCGCCACCCTGACTACAGGCCGCTGTCACTGGACTGGAACCACAAGCTTCTGCCTCGCTCTGCCAGTGTGTGTGTGTGTGACTGTTTTCGTGTGTGTGTGTGTGTGTGTGTGTGTGTGTGTGTAGGAACAGCCAAGCCAAGGCACTGCAGACATGAATGGAACACAAGATGGCGTCTTGTTTTCCATCTCATCCAAATGTTCCTGCTGGTGCCAGTGTAATCATGACAGACACAACCCGTGCCGTGTCATCTCTCTGCTTCCTCCTCCCCTCCTCACTCCTGCTCTTGTTCTCTTGCTGCTTGTCTGTGTGTACAACACATGCGCTGCCACCTTTATCTCCACCACACTTGTACAACCCTTCCAATCCATTAATTCACTACCTCATTTTATTAATGCCTCTCAATGCTATCTAGTCCACATTGTGGTATGCTGATTAACATAAAAAAAAAATAGGGTGATGACTTTGGACTATTCGGCAAGCCTGTCATTTTCCAGCTATACATGTTCTGGGAGAGAAATTACAATCACTCACAAGGTCATATGTTATCAAGCAATTTTTCAGCTGAAACATTCCCCACAGCGCGTCATTATCAGCCGTCTGTCTTCAAAATGCTTCCCATTGATTTGAAAGCAGCTGCTTCTGGTGTTAAACATATCCAAAGGGCATCGATGAATAGAGTGAATATAGAGCCTTTTGGACAGGAAACGTCTCACAGCAAAAGCATCTTTGTGTCAGCACAAACGCCAGTGTATGTATGTCTTTACAGAGCTTGACTGACTGAATTACTATCTTCCCTGCAAGGCCAAATAATTATCATATAAGTCAAGACTTGTGTGATTTGACACGGTGCTCTGATTCCAACTGAAGCCGTTCACAGGCCAAGAGAGGAAGAGGATTTGGTGAGCAACACATATACTTACACAAAAGCTGCATGCATGCACTCAAATACCACCAGTTTTGTAGTCAATGCTTTTGCTCCACCACACACAATTAAAGTCCCAATTAAAGGCCATTATGGGTTTTCCACTCGCAGCAACCACAGGGAGAGCAGCTCCACGGGCCGTACATTGCGGGCACACAGATGTCTCCTGTGTTGTCATCCAAAGGAACTCAGACTGATCCACAAACTTTATGATCACAATTACTGATCAAAATTAAAGTGCAACAACAACATAAACTCAGAGGGCGCGATAAAAAAGAAGTTTGAGCGATTCCGGCAAACGGGGCCGAGTGGGACTATCAGAGGTAAGTGTTTGTGAAATATTCATCCTGAGGAGAAAGGCGTACTGAAGTGATGATAAGCAGTGACTGAACCCACAACAGTCCAATAAACTCACATTTACCACAAGAGGGAGGCATTTCCCTGATGTTTTACCAGAAATGAGCAGTCCTATTAAATCTGAGATGGAATATTAAATAAAAATGGCCACATTTTCAAGTTTGATTTCACTAATGCAATTGCGTCTCTGTTTACCACAGCCACAATCACCAACAGCTCTGAGTTCTCACCACAGATGAAAGCACTGAGATTCATATCTGCTGTGAAGCATCCATTCACCACCACCCACATGCAAGTTCAACGCAAGTGTATTTCCCTTAAGCGGGGTCCAAAAGTGTCATGGGTTTCCGCTACTGAGTTCCCATCCTTTTACCCAGTGACTTTAATGAGAGAGTAAAGTTCTTATTTGGCTTAACAATACGCTGTTGTCGAGGGCTCCGATAAGAGGTGGCCAGTCAACAGCCTCCGGACATGCAGCTGTGTAGGCGAAAGGCCTCCCCTATCTGTCCTCAGCCTCACACGCAAAATCAGTTGCAACATCAAGTAACCTCACAAAGACACACACACACGTGTCAAAATGCATGTGGGAGCACACAATCACGCACAAAAAGTGAATCCCATTCCCACCCAATTTGGGGCTCTGAGAACTAACAATCTGCTTAGTGCAAAAACTGTAGTGGCTCCTTTCATCTCCAGTTCAAGGCGCCGATGATCTAATTCCAAATCTGATGATGAGCAAGCCAGTGCCAAATATCTAAAACAAGTGTCAACAACAACACTCTGTGAACTGCCGAGTGATAAATGAGCCCTTTCTTCATGGTCAGTAAGGTTTATTCTTTGAACTATTTAGGGCCTGAAGAGATCTTTTATATTCATGAACAAACTGATTTTGTGAGGCAGAAAATTTTACATTTAGTCATTTTTTCAAGGTGCAGAGTTTTCCCCTGGGAATGATGTCAAAGTCGAATTTAGTTTATAGTTTGAACAAGTAATACTTTAATACAGTGCTGTAAATCATGGAATTGCTTTTTTTTTGTGTGTTTTTTTTTTTACCACTCATTTGTTTTAGGAAACAAGGCAGGTGTTTTACAAAACGGCTGTTATAAAGTCAAAGGTTAAAAGGTAGGCTGACATTCTGCAAAAAAAAAAAAAAAAAAAGCAATCATTAATACATGAGCAAAATGTGTGAAGTGCAGATCATTACAAACTACAAAATCATACAGAGGATCATTCTTTACACCGCTTAAACCTCATAAAATGAGACTCATTTACGATTATTAACAGGAAGTGTAAAAGAAACAATATAGCCAACAAGAATTTAGACTTGCATTGGCAGGTATTCTTGGCACCATTGAGGAGTGCTCTCCACCACTGGAGGAGGGAGAAAAAGCCATGTCCAGAATTTGTTGGACGGTTAAAATTACTGATGGACATGTGGAAGGGACTAATGATACGTAACTATATTTCTGACATTTGAACTCATTCTTTAATTCATACAAAGAAGAAAATGTAATAGGAAGTATATATTTCCACTCTTATGACTATGAAAATGTGCTGCCACTTCTCTGTATTTTTTTATTTTCTGTATTTGCACTGAAAATGATTATTATTTTTGACTTTCGGTGAACTTGACATGTACATTTCAGGCCAATGGCTATCTTATCCAAAGCAGATAAAGATATCACATTCGCTGGACTGCAGAACCTGCAAGCATCCAGCAACAGCTTATTCATGCACAAAATCTTTTTGCTGTGCCACTTTCGATGTTACCGTTACCTTAGACAGGCACTTATTAAAGGCAGGCAGATGGTCAACAGAACAGTGTCAGCCAGACAGAGCAGAACCAAACATTCAAAAGTTAAGTGACGGTGACATCCTTGCAAATATTGTCTCTGCTTCCCTTTAAAAACAGCAGGACTGGTTGTTGATGAGGAGCTGCAAGAAGGTGAGAGGGCTGAGGTGATGAATCAGACCTCGAGGCAGAAAAGGAAAGATAGGGGGACGGAGCCATGGCATGCAACCAAACCATGACAACCAAATACAATTAATGACAAAAGTAATTGCCGCTGAAAAGCACTTTTTTAAAGTGTAAAAATTTCCAGTGTGGTATTGGCACTATTCGGTCCGTCAAGTTATTACGTGCCTGTGGGTGACTCGCAGTCATTAAAACCAGACGTGCACGTGGGAGCATTGAACAGGACAGGGAAAACAATGACGGATATTCCAGAGTCAATGAACTGTCTCAGCCGGACAATCTGCAGTGATGTAGGGTTATGTGTGTGAATGAATGAGGTGTTTGCCCTAATGTGGGGTATAATCTGACCCTCTTGGGAGGATCAGGAGGAGTGCTGTGGAAAAGAAATTCAGACTGGAGGTCCATTTTTAAACGTTGTGCGCGCACGGGGAAAACAGAAATTCCGCCGACTGAGAGCAAACAAAAAAATGTAGAAACAAGAGTAAAAAGGAATAAATGCAGAAATGGAGCAATGGGAAGGAAAGAAAAGGAGAGCGTTAGGGTGAACAAGCTTGAACCACGTGTAAACAGAGTATATAGAAACCAGATATGGCCAATGCTAAAGGTAATATACAGAGAGAATGCGTTTAGCAGAGTCCATTAAAGCCAAAAGTCTCTGAGGGAACGCCTCTAGCCAGACATGGGACTCTGATGGAGGTAGCCAAGACACTCTAACTCCAGGTTAGCCTCCCACTCTGAGTAATGGACCAGGGTGTTTTCAGACTCCCTTGGCCCCTCGCGAGTCCCGCTGAGCCCCCATGATGAAGTTAGAGAGGCTGCAGGAGCGCTACAGCCCAGAGAGCGAATGAGCCATGCCCGTCTCCTGTTGCTGTTGAATGTAATTTCGGATCGTATTGCAGCGGAAGCACAACTGACAGAGGAGGAATCTATCGAATTCAGCTCAGACATCACAATAATATTGAGTGTTGTTTATAAACACACATTCAGGATGCTTCGGGAGTATCAGTCGTTTGAAAGCCCCAGCGCTGAGCCTGGAGCCTCAGCGTCCTGTGAGCATATCCGTACATAGGTGTTGAAACGGTGCCCCTTGATGAGGCTGCTGTAAAGCTGTCTGCGGGGAGCTGTTTCATAAGAATGCACTGGACTGACCCAACTGCTACGATGGCAGAAGGGGAAGCAGCCGGTGAGTTCCATTTTAAAGCATCTATTCTATTTCCTCTTTAAGAGTAAGTTCAAGGTGAGTGGTTTTGTTTTTTAATGCACTCAGGAATAAAGGAATCCTTCTCGGCCACGGTGCCAACAGTGAATGAACCGACTCAAAGCACCTGTTTTAGCTGTCTAACCCTAACCCCCCCCCCCCTAAAAAAAACTGTTAGATATTTGGATATTTTTCTATCACGTGTAATATATATTTTACTCTGTATTTGTGAACAACAATAAGGCCAGAGATATACTTGCTTTTCAACCAATCACGAAGACAACCGGTTGCGCTGTCAACGTATTTGTTCACATTGGCCTGTGTACTATGCATGTTCCTGGAGGATACCACTAGATGGCACATGCCACAGAAATTAACCTTCACCTGACAAGCGAGACAAATCCCCCCTTTCCTTTCTTGTCATTCATTGCACCCCCATGTCTTTTTCTCGGCGGTTAACCAATTCTTGGCCCGTAACTCCAATTGCGAAGCCATCACTATTATAATGCCATCACCCCCGCCTGCCAAGCCTTAGGGAATGATGTCACTTCCACCCTTGGTCATGGTGGTTTGGGTTTGGCCACTGGTGCATGCGACAATTTGTGCCCTTCTAGGAAGCCCCGAAGCTTCCAACCTGGCAAGCGGCCATGACATCTACACCCTCACCCACTTCCACAATGAGAGAATCAGTGATGCAGTTGAATGTTTTAATACACCAGAGGGCTTTTGACTATGCCCCTATATCTGTGCAGACTTTAATACTTCCCCCCTCCTCTTCTTTTCCAGTCATGCTGTACAGCGTCTCCACTCCTGTCATTTACCCAATGGCTTTGTAGTCGTGTTGCGAGGCGGAAAGGAGCGGAGCAGGGCGAGGCTCAGGCCCAGCGGTCGCTGATGTATGGCTTCTGGAGAGGAAACACAGCACAGGCGATGAGAGAATGTGGAAATGTACGCATGGCATGATGCCCGCTGGGGCCGGCCCACTGTGCGCTGTGTTTAGAGGGAGCCTTTCTTCTTGCGCCAGGTGGGTGTGGGATGAAAGAGGGCACCAGGGGGCTGGTGGGTCGACAGGCCCGGGATCAAACAGTATAGAGGCAGTAGAGGGTGACGGTGGTGGGGGTTGTCGGTTATGAGATGAGTGTGAGGAGTAGCCAATTGAGTGGACGGTTTTAATTCATATGTGGTTAATTACTGCAGCCTCCCCCGCCCATTTCTGGTTTACAAATATTACTGAGGCCATTAATGACCCACTCATTAAATGTTAGACGCTGTGTTTCATTTCCTTCTCTGATACCAAGCAATACGACAGACAGAATTCAACTGAAAAAAGATACCATACTGTTTATTGTTTAGCTGAAAGGCCCAATAATTTAATGTGATGTATTAAATTGCTACTCCATGTGCACTAGCCAAGCATATTCTCTGAAATATACTACTTTTTCACCACGACCATGTCTGTAATTTGCCAGTCAACGGCATCACTGTCCAAACTCTGATTCTACATACTGTATTTGAGGTTGGGAATTTCACATAAATACTTTCAATGTGACTAAGAGCAGGGGCAGATGCCTTTGTTGTCCACATAGTGTCTCATTATCCGAGCCCTTCCAGCTCAGGCGTGTGGGTTCTCAGTGGGGAACCCCAGCCCAGAAGTGGTTGTGACGATGGGACAAACCAACCACCGCTCACAGGCTCCAGCCGGATGAGGAGGGAAGAAGACGACACTCGTCATTTGGAGGTTTGGTTATGATTGCTTCCCCTTGCGAGGGACTTAAACTGTCCCCTTTGGGAATGCGGTCCCTTTTAACACCCACGCCTACAGACCCCGCAAAGGAGAACGAGGTGTAAAAACACCAAAATAAAAAAGAAATACGGCCAAGAGTGAAGCTGACACTGCAAAACAAGGTCACGAAGTGAGGACCCAAACAAACGGCATGAATAAAATATGTATGAATTAAGTCTATAAAAAGAGACATACATTATACTGTGGGAATGGATTATGAGAGTGACTGGGTACTCATTATGGTGGAGATGAATTTAGAGGAATCTCGTTTATGAATTATACTCGAGGTCAAAGGTGAAGCTGTAGTGTAATTTTAGCCTGAACTTTTGTTGCAATTCAAACATTAAAGCAGCCTTAATAAAGACTGTTTTTTAATGCACCACTTGGCCACATGGACATCGAAGGGGTCGTTTATGGGTCGTTTATGGTTAGAATTTTCTCCAAACTCTGCGATTTTCAGCAAATATTCAGAACTTCATAGCATCTTTCAGCTTACTGTCTCTGTTTTTCGGCCCTCAAGTTTAGTGTTTTTGTTCGCCCTCTGTTTTTGGCTGTTTATAAAGCAAAAGTTTCTAGATAATAGGAATGACAACTGACTTTATCCTGCCTGCCTAGTACGAAAAGACACACAGTCAGCAACAAGCAAGTGATCATAGTGTGTTTAGCTAAAAATCGTGATGATAAATTGGACCTACATATTGCTTTTCTGAAAACTCAAAGATGCTCAACAAAGAACAGCAACAAAACAAAGAACAACAAAACAAAGACGACATAATCCATGGGAAGGGGAACAAAGCAGAGAAGGAGGATGAGAACAGAGTTTGTAAGTGGCCTGATATATTTGGGTTAGTGCCACTGGGCGCCTTTTCCAGATAGCATTGCCCTCCATCCTGCGATGTGCATGTAGGGTTTTCAAAACCCCGGTCACTGCGTACACCTCCGACACAACGTCCACCTCAACGTCCACCTCTGATAACATCCACAATGTCCACCTCCGACCTAGGCAACGAACAATGTCCACCGACGTCCCAGCAACCTGCACACTGAAAATGGCAAGTAACCCGGTCGCTAACAGTATGAAAACAAGCTGGCAGCCCTGCATTTTCGTGTGCAGGGATTTAGCCATTTCAATGCAAGGAATTTGATGTGAGGCTGCATAAAAGGTGATAATAGGCTGATGTCCTGTTTAGCTTGTTCCTGCTTCCACAAGTGGCCAAAGTAACCGAGTTACTGCAGTTTTACAATGTGCACATTCCATAACAACGGTGCAATTAGAGGAGTAAAACTGATGTTCAAGTGATGTTTTGATGGAAGTCACGTGTTTGACAGAAACATCAGTGCCTGTCAGTGATGGAAACCAGGCAATGTTTAGGGGATATCTGACTCCACCTCTGAAATTCAGCCATGTATGAAAGCCGCCCATATTTCATAGAGAGATCCGTGGGTTGGAATACATAACCAACGTAATTTTTGTCTTACTCTGCTTTAATGCGCTTTGACCCGCCTCGCCTGCCTGCCCGCCCCCCTGGTTTACAGTTGAATGCAATGGCTTTATTGGCTCAGTCGGTCCTGTTCTGGAGCAGAGGGGCCTTGCCAGTCGTCGTGGTTACTATAAAAACTAATCATTTCATTTTCCTTGTATCTTGTTTCATTCATTTACTTTAATCACAGTCTATGGGAGGCGCCAATGTTTCCCCATGAGTGGCGTCTGCTAAAGGGAGCAGAAATTCAGAGCGGGTCGTTTTTTTAGCTGGCACGCGGGCAGAGACATCCACACTACTGTATTTAATGACTGCGTTGGAGTTCAAGCGATTAGAGCTCATCTCAGACGAGCTGCGTGCCCTTTTGATCTTCGAATCCTGCAAACGATGTCAAGGGGAGAGACAGAGACGAATCACCTGCGGTTTTGGAAATCATTTAGAACGGACTGACTTTCCAAACTGATAGGGGGTAAAAAAGGTTTGATCTTTGACAGATCTGCTGCCACAGATTCCCTCAGAGTCTTTTCTCTCTCTCCGAATGTGTGTGTGGTAAAAAAAAAAAAAAGAAATAGAGAGAGAGTGAGTGGCTTGGATTTCTCAGAAGACGAATAGACGTTGATTCTTTCAAATTGAAAAAAAAAAAAAAAGCAAAACAATGTAAGCAGGAGGCCAGCAGCATGTGGACAATTGTGATCACTGAGTGGCCTGGCACTGTGGCAGTCTTGGGCTGGTGAAGAATTATGGCCTTCGTCTGCTCCATTAATTAACAGCCATTCAGACAGGAAACCAGAGCCAGCACTCCAACCTGCTTTCATGTCTCATCCCATTTGCCTGCAGAAACCTCATTTTTCATTATTTACTGTATCACTTCCAGACTGATGATCATCAATTTTGTGTAAATGAAGCGGGGGGAGGGGGCGAAACCTTTTTTGGAAAAGGCTTGAAGTGCATTATAGTTTGCTGTTGAAATATTGGCCTGTGGCACATGATGTTAGGGAAACCCTCAGTGGGCTGTCACAGTACGACATTAAAAAGGCAGCCTTGTACAGCCACACGTCCAGGCGTAACAATAATGAACCTCGGGGACTTTGAGCGCAGGGGGAAAGTGGATGCAAATGTTTTATGATCTGGCAGCGCCGCGGACAAAGCAAATAATCGCCAGACACAGAGGAGCAGGTAGTTTCACTTAACCTCTGCTCAGCGCTGAGCGCCAACTTAACTGGAAGCACATGGCTGCAGAGCACATTAGATAGAGGCAGAGACGGATTATTCCTCACAACTGACCCACCAATTAAAGATCCTTCCAGGGTGTAAGACAGCAACCAACCTCATGACTATGTTATCCCACAGTAGCTGGCCATTTGCTGGTATATACATGCTACTGTGGACAGTTACTCGAGTTACACTGGCCACACAGCAAGTGGTAACACACAAAAGACTTGAGGAAGTCACAACTCTGGTCGGTGCCTCGGTATACCTGTGTGGTCAAATGGAGGAGAGAGCATACATCTCATGGACTGTGGTCTGCTGTTTACTGGATGTCTGTGGCCTGTGGCTTTGTCTCCCTCCCATTAGTGTGTTTGGTGTTGTTCACATGCCGACTGGCCCTACGGTAAATGCTCCTTATCGGTTGGCCACTCCTGAGGGCACTTCAGCCACAGAAAACCCCTGAGAGGATGGAGGATGAATGAGCTGTGTACACTGCGGGGGGGGGGGGGGGGGGGGGGAATGAGGGAAAGTGTCTGTTCAGGCATGCCATTTAACGTACATAAAGCATGTATGTGATAATACTGTGTATTAGTGTTTGAGTGTATACGCCGAAGGGTCAGGCCCTGCAGCAGTGACCATCCATCTCACAAGCCCGAAACAGCCTGCCGCACTGCCCAGGTTAACTTCTCCTCTGGCCAAGCGCCACTATCAGGTTCCCCCATGTGGTTCCACTTAGACCACCAGGGGCTCCAGCTACAGTCTGCAGACAGCCTCTCAGGCCACAGGGCGGGTGCGGTGCAGGGGGAAGGCCCCACCGACTGCATATGCAGCAAGCTCAATAACTCACATCATGGCGCACACCTCATTGCTTGCAACCGGTGCCTCACGGCGTCTTTGGTGCCTGACTGCCCCGAGTAAATGTGTTTCTGGCCACTGATCATTACAGGGTGTCTTTGCTTACTTGGTGGGATAAGATAGGTCAAAGAGAGGGAATCTGGTTGTTGTTTTTTTTTTTTTTTTTAGATTAATATATCAATGAAATAATAAAACCTACGGATAATTTGGCTGAAATGTATCTTTAACTTTAGTAAGGCGCAGCAGCAAAACAAAATTCAGAGGAGAAATTTTGTTAGAGTTATGATTTATGAGACCAATGCACAATTTGGTGATGAAATTACAGCTTTCTTATGACACACCCTACAGTATGTTCCCAGCTCTTTCCGCCTCAGCACAGAATAAAAGCCCGTCCTTTAGTCTCCTTGTCCCCCCTCCACCACTTACAGTCTATCATTGTGTATTTTTATTGATGAGGCCTGACAGCGCCCCAATTCCAATATAGCTTGGGACATTTGATACACGACCCACCCTTCAAAACAAAAAAAGAAAAGAAAAATATTCCTCGGCCTCCTTCTCTTTTAGTCCTGAGACTCCACACCATAACAGCAGGCCCTAATTTCTCTTTCCAGTCATGGAATATGATAATTTTCTTATTTGCAAGAAATATCAATTGCTCAAGGCGGACACATAATCATTGGGGAGGAAAGGAGAAGCTACCTGTGTAATGTGCTTAACAGGCTAACCCATTTAGCCGCAGGCGCTGTTTGAAAATGAGAAAGTGCTGATGGTCAAAATCAATTTTCCCTGTGTCCAAATTACTCCCTGCCCGGCTTAGGATTTCACCTAAATGGCCAAACCTTAAAACACTGATACTAATTCTATCATATTAGAGCCTGGTCATATAGTTGAAGTTATTGCTAATGCTATTTTGCTGTATTTATTGATGTAGTGAGATGACTCGGAGGACAGGGAGCAGAGAGTTTTGTTACTGCCTTTGTGTTTGTGTGTGTAGATGCATATCAGTACTACTCAACGCAAGCAGCGCACAAAGCCTCTGGGCTTTAACAATGTTTAGGGATGTTTGCCACTTATGGGTTAACCAATTTTATATATCATGAGATAAAAAAATCCTATAAAGCATGTATTTTCCTTATCAGATAAACACTGAAAGCATCTCAGAGTGAAATATCCTTGTCTGTCCCTAAAGAATAGATTAGCATTTTCTTTGAGTTCCTTTTGTTTCCTAATAACAGCACAGAAAGAACTTTATTTGCACATGGTGGTGCCTTGTGAATATTTCCTGTAATAATGCGCCATTTACAAGTGAACAGAAGAATCACAGCAGGCACATTTGGTCAATACAGCATGGAGTTTCTAGAAAACAGGAAATCAAACATTGGTTTCAGGTACATTTAGGGCATTTAGCAGACGCTTTTGTCCAAAGAGACCTACAATAAGTAGATTTGTCACAAGAAAGAAACCACAACATATCACCATCGATAGAGCAAAAAAGAACACAGTTACACAGAAATTGTAAGCAGTTTGATTAGGAGATTTTATGAGAGACTGTGATTTCTAATGTCATTCCCATGCAATCATACAGGCAACAGGAATGAGTCCTAAAACACTGAAATTAGTTGGCATTTTTGCACTTCCAGGTCCCCTGTCTCGAAGTCCTGTTTTTTTTTCATGGGTTTTCAGTAAATATCTGAATAAGGTCTGTGGTTGACAAAAGCTTAAGACATATAAAAAAAAATATTCAAAGACACCACATAAGATCCACCGGTAAATACCCCACGTTTAAATTATTGAGCATTCAAGTGTCTAAACTATTCTAACTCTAACTTTACAAATGTAGATTGATCAATTAGATAATAGGTAACTGTGTATAGTACGTATATTAGGATGCTTAATACTGGTGACGTATAAATCATGCAAATGCAATTTAGTTCATTTATAGCCTAACAGTCTTTATTCAATTTTCTTCAAAAGCCAAACAATTGGTGTTCCTCTGTGAAGATGATCTTGCCAGTCTAAACATCTTATCATAAACTGGTTTTTTGCCACAGAGCTTTTTTGCCAGTAATCCCAAATTCAAAAACCCCACAGGCTTTTTGTAGAGGGTACCAGGGCGATGCTGTTTTCTGGGTTAGCCTACAAAAAAATGAATCGTCCTTGCAGCGCTCTATTTTGGAAAGCAGACGAAAAACTTAGACTATATATAAATTTAGGCCACTTGCACCTCCAGTTCTCACTGCAGAATAGAAACCAAAAGCTGACCTGACATGTCTCACCATTCATCCAGACTCCTTTAAGGACAGACAGACAGACAGACAGACAGTAGATGACTTTGGACCAGTTGCGTGGTCAATTCAACGGTGAGGGTGACAAAGCTTTTCCCATTGTGGCTTCCATTTGCTGGAACAGCCTTTCTATAGACTTTGTACAGCAGCCTGGTCTGTTTTTAGAACAGCCTCTGAAAACCCTCACTTGCACAGACTGGCCCCTCACGGATGTTTTTGTGTCTAAAAATGGTAATTTGCTTATTTATTTAATTAATGACCTGTGAGGCTCCTTCAAGGAAGGTGCTACAACATTTAAATAAACTTCATTCACTTACCCAATGGATCTCTGCCTCATTTTTTCCAATGAACCCAGTTTCTGGACAGTTATTTCCAGGAAATTATTTTTAGACATGAATAGTTTCTTATGATCAAACTGACTTTTTCCATTTTTATGTAATACTATATAATTACTGGACTTTTTTTGTAGAAAGCTAACTGGGCGGCCTTCACTGACTGTGCTTCAAGCACTTCTTATTTTTTTAAATATAATAAATATATAATAATGGTTTCAGGAAACGTCTCACTAAATTACTAGCTACAAAGATGCTCCTTTCTTGAAATTAAATTAGAAAATGGAAAGTGGAATTCGGCCTAACATGTCTTGATAGTCACACACAATTTTCTGGATTGATAGAATTTCGCTTGAACAAGCAACTTTATTGATTGAGCAAGTTCAGTTTGAACACTACTTCTTTCTTTTTATACATTGGTAGAACATATACACATTTTGGGGACTTGTTTTCAAGCAAATAAAGAGATTTAAAGAGGAAATGCTGAAATCCACTAAAGCCTGATTTGTAACTTGTTTGTGATCAGACTTGGCCTGTACTTGCTAAAAAGCTGTCAGAATTGCACCTCAGGCCTGCTTGGACGGATCAAACTGTCTTTCCCCCCAAAGACTAAAACAGCTGTGCTTGGGACTATAGATCTGTGGATTCGAGGTTAGGCTCGCTTGTGGCTGTGGCCCATCCACCTGGGCTAGCCACATCATAAACAACAGCTGTGTGTCGGGTCTGCTTCTGTTTCAACATCACCACACTGGCCACTGGCTGGAGCCACACATAGGTATTATATCCATGAGGCTTCCTGCAGGAGGACAGCCCTCTAAACACCAAGGCCACTGTCCAGGAAGTCCGGTACCCCGCTCTGAAACCAAGACATTAAAGGTTAGCTACGGGGGAAAGGAACGACTGAGAAATGTGTCTCTTATTCTAGAGTTTATGATGGTTTCAATTTGCTGCCTCGCAATAATTAATGGACTTCATCAAGCTCATGTCCCCCTCACACTTTCTCTCTCCAAGCGAATTCCCAGGGCTCGAGATTACATATCTTTAGCATCTCTGATTCACCCGCTTGGCTTTGTTTGCTGCTCAGAGAGCGGATCAGCCTAATAACCTTTGTCAGCTCGTAAGGCGCGAAGAAGGTGTATTGTAACCATTTGGGCAGAAAGGGGCCTGCTTTCCCGATATTGACTCAAACACGCCGAGGAAAGAAGGAGGGGAGTCGCGGAATAAAGTGACACTAATGGAACATTGATGACAAAACAAGGCGCGCACGGGGACCACTTTCTAGCGTTTTTAATTCTTAATGCCGTCGCCTCGGGTTTCAACATGTCTTGGGCCGAGGCAGCTGAACGGATCTGGCACGAGGACTAGGATTTCTTTGCGAGGAAATGGTCATGTGATTTACTGTTGCTGGAGAGGCGCTACAGGTGCCAGCGCATTAGAAGGGAGGGATAAGATGACCGAAAACCCGTCTCTTTGGAACCGCACTACGCTCCTCACCCCGCTCCGGAATCAGCTCTGTCGTGACTGGGCTGAGAGACCGGAGCGTCACCCTATACTTTGAAAACACACTTTGATGGCAATTAAATATTAATATGGGGAATCATAGCCTGAGAGCTGTATCCACATTACATGGAGCATGCAAATCGCTCCAATCAGTGAGCCAACTGAAATAGCATCTGGAGAGCTGTATAAATAAGACTATGGGTATCTTTAATAGCATTAATATCAACTAAACCAACTGTGGACGGATAAAACAATATAAAACTGGGGAACAATAACTGTAATTATCATTATTTTGTTTTAATTTGCATGTGAGCATGCTGTACGGTTGCTTTGACCTTTGTGTGTGTGTGTGTGTGTGTGTGAAACTAATAATGTTTTCTTCGCTAAACCTAAATGTCAAAGAGGATGGGTGTGAAAATCAGAAAAATTATCTTTAATCTCTTCTCATCTCTGCTCCACAAAAAACACCGAAACACACACACACACGCGCGCGCGCACACATGCACACACGCACACACGCACAGTCAAACACAGTCATCTGCCTTTTCTCTTGGTTTCTCTCTCCCCTCCATAATCAGGTCTGGTTTCCTCCCAATAGGAAAACATCCCTCTTTCCTCCTTGCCTGCGTCTGTCAGCGATTCTGTGTGGGCCTGGACTCAACTCAGCCCGTGGCCAAAAATATCCCCCCATGGCTCCTCTGAATGGGACAGGCCGCATAGACCGCAGGCTCACAGCCCTTAAAATACAGAGAGTCTTAGCCACAGCTCCGCTCATTCATTCATTAGCACTGACCAGACTTAGGAGCTAACAGAGGGAAAGAAAGGCAGGGGCCCAGGAGACCACTGTGCACACGGGGTGATGCAACTTTGAAACATCCCGAACAGTAGGTGTGGAAAACACAATGTCTGTCTACCGCCAGACAACTTCAGATCTCATTCACATCCAAGAAGATGCTCAGACTCCTTTGCCAGAAGAACGCAACTTCAGATAAATGCCTTCAGATTTCAGCCTGGAGTCAAAAACTTCTTCTGGCTGCGGCTGAATATCTAGCGTTGGTGGTGGCGTGGGAGAAATTCATTAGAAGTCATAAAGCTGTCTAACCAAAATGATTGATTGCCCTCGGGCTGGATCTCAGAGATAACCATCGTCTCGTCACATAGTGCCACCCATTATCTCCCGACATTATTATAGAGAGAGTGAGACAGAAGGTGAGAAAGAGCATGTTTAATTGCACCAGTATTGTCCAGTAATGACAAGTTATTTGTCTGCATTCCTCTCCTGCTGTTCACTCAGTACACTTCTCCGCTGTGTGTGCGATGCCAACTCGAGCGTTGGGCGGCAGCTCGATGTGTGGGCACCGTTTCTTACACATTCCATTCCTCTAACACACCAACAGACGGGACAGGCCCAGGCCAAATCACATGGTGTGTGTGCGTACAGCATGAGGGGACGAGTCTATTTGTGTGTCTACAAATATGAATATGTTTTCATGGAGGCTGAGTTTATATAGATGTGTTCTGTGCCTGAGTGTGTGTAGCAGAGAAAGCATGCGGCATATTTGCGTTTTTTTTAAAGTACGTGCAAGTGTGTATGTGTGTGTGTGCGTCTGAGTGTGTGTGCACATGTGTAAACAGCTGGCAAGCCTGCCTGTGGTGCTGTGTAAACAGAAGTGAAGGTATTCTGGCTGAGGTTACGAGGTGGGTGGGGGGGTATGGCGGGGCTGAATGAGGCTTTTAGTGCCGACAGTTAAAAATACCCCAAGCAGGACTATTGCTGCTGCCGCTGCAGCTAACGCCGCTAACGCTCGCGCCCCCCCACACACTCTTCATCAACCGCCCATTTCAGGCCTGATCTGGGTTGCGGCCTAGCATGCTAAACCTGATGTTAGATAATGGTTAACCAGAGGTATGATTGCAGGCCTGGGAGTCCTTCCACATACGAAGGCATGTGGATGAATCAAGCTGTTTGATATTCAATAGTAAACAAGGCCTTATCATGCAGCGTGACGATGTAATGATGCTCCGTCTATCTACACTCAACAATATTCGAGGGCGTGGAGAGATTTATGGTTTCATAACCTCCAATTTGTGGGTAAAAAAAAAAGGGAAAGGAAAACACTTTTTTTTCTTTACCAACAATCCCTTGACAAAGTATGTTAAAGACGACATATTTACTCATTTTCAGGTTCAGAATTTTTATTTTGGGTTACTATCAGAATAGGTTTACATGCTTGAATGTTCCAAAACAGCTTTCTCATACTGTCCAGCGTATTCCCCCTCTCTGAAACGGTCTGTTTTAGCTCCTGTCCCTTCAAGATCCCCTTCACTCCACAAATATCGGTGACGCAGTGTGACGTCACAAAGGCACAGAATTAAAGGAGGACAGCCCTCTAAACACCACTGTCACCGATGAGTTTCCGAAGCAGTGTTTTCTGTGGGAAGGAGGAGCTTCTGTTGGTATTTTTACTTTCAACATCTTTGACATGCAGAAGAACCTGTAAAACGTTAAAGGGGAGGTCTCCTTTGACTCTCAATGTATTTTACTCCTCTTCTCATCTTTTACTTGTTAATTTTACCCAGTTTACCTGTTTGGATCCTAGCACACACTTGATCAGTGACCTTCTTCCTGTTCTTCCTGCCCCATTTAGAATTTTTCTAGTGCTTGCATGATAATGAGATTGACATGACCATGCGTGCATTGGCAGGTATGGGTCCAAAGTAAGGGAAAAAGGCTTTATATATCTTTTTAATAATATCTAATGTCTTCTTCACTTACATGCTTGACATGTCTGGAAAGCTTTTACTATGTTATGTTTTGGCCTTCTTTCTCTAAATGATCAGAACAGCTGCAATTTCTCAGAAGTCATAGTTACCCAGGGAAAGACGGATATACCGTAAGTTCCCACTGGCTCGGTTGCAGCTGCTTATACGTTGGGACTGAAACAACAACTTAATTTCACTGATTCAATCTGGCCATTAAATCATTTTAGTCAGAGGCAAATGGAGAGCTGTTTGCTGTTTATCAGGCTGAAAGGCTTCCTCTGGCTCATTTAATGATAGCATTACAGTAATATAGGTGTTTACGATAGGTGTGGGGCTTATTTAGAGTTAATAAAACATTCTCTTTCCTATGTAATGAAGGATGCTGTTTGACATAAGTGCTTTTTGTTTGTTCTGTTTGGTCTCAAGCGTGAGGAGAGGACCATTAACTTGAGAGAAACATTTTTACCAGTGGTTTGTGAAAGCCTTTTCTGAAATGTAAGGGAGGGAAAGGCACTAACGCACGGCTTTCTTGCCCGTCTCTGCTCAACTCCAGGCAGCAAGACGGTGGCTGTATTGAAATTCGAAAAGTAGAGTTAGATCTTTTAAAAGCTAAAACAAATAGCTTACGGCTTACGGCACACGGTAATGTCAATTTGGATGAAATTTTTTATATTTTGATGCATAAAGTAGCTTGTGGAAGATTAGGCCTGTGTAAAGGTGATTTAAGGACTCATGCTAACATGATTCATCAACATGAAACACACCGGCGACATTTTCCAGGGAGTTTGAAATATGGCCAGTTGTGATCAGCTCTTGCAAGTCAAGACGAACACATTGAAATACAGTAGGTGGAGCCCCGAGCAGAAAAAAGGGATCAGTGTCTTTTTACAGGGGGGGGCGGGTCAGTGCAGGGGATATGGTTGACAAAATATAAAACAGAATGTGTGTTTTTGTGTTAAATTTGATTATGTTCCCCTCGGGTTTCCAGGAGCCCGAGGATTGGGCTGAGTGCTGAGCACACGACAGGGCTTCAAAAAGCAGCTATTTAAAAGTCTCAGTTAACAGGACCCTCCAAACAGCCAAACCGCTTCAAACGTCAGCCAAACAAGATCCACATTGTTCAATGGCATGCCCAAAGTGGCCATAACCCAAGCACGAGCCCATAAACAACTTCTAATTGGTTTAATTATCATATAATTTTAAAAATATGTTTTAATATAGGGTCTATCCTTCTATTTACCCAGAGTGAAGTGGAAATAAGACTTGGGCCCAGTAACAAATTCAATATGTTCATTATGTAAACACCTTAAAGAGCTGGGAGGGAGAGGGAAAGAGAGTAAAAGAGCAAACGAGTCAAAATGTAGAGATTAAATACTGTAAATGTGGCGTTTTCATTGGAGTGCTGCACATACGCAAAAAGACTTCAGACGAAATGTTTGGTGCGTTGCAAGATAACCCAAACACGCCGACGGAGTGATAGAACAATGTCCAAAACCACTTCTGTCTTTGTTGCAGTTTTTTCGAGACAGCTGACGGATGATGTGCAGAGGAAGCCAGCCGAGTCTTTCACAACAACTGCTTCCTTCCTGGATGGAGTTTCGAGTGCTAGAGAGGGATAAGAGAGGAGCGGAGGGCAAAATTGACAAAGAGGCTGTTTAGGAACGTTTGTCAGCTCCTCCCTTCAAATTGCCCGCTGCAGAGGAGAGTAAATAAACTGCCGGCACACTGCTGACCCCCCTAATCAATACTCTCTCTTTGGGCCCAAACTGTTGAGTGTTGACAGGCAGAGGGCAAGACGTGGCTCAAACGCTGCTCCAGAAACGTGTGAGAACACACTGTGCCACAATCACAACACACAGGAATGTTCAGCGTGTTTACTCTGAATGCTGCCTTACTGGCAGTCTGATGTGGACTGCCGCAAATTTCAGCTTGGCACAACAACAATGAGAGCATGCAAATGAGATGGCGGAACCCAACCCTGGTCATGTCTGTTCATGTCTAATGAGTTGGGAGCTGTGGTTACAATCAGAACACCTATTACAGGAGTAATACATGGGGTTTACTACAGTGTGTGGCATGTTCAGTAATGAAGGGCTGGAGGGAAGTATATTTCACTGCACAAACATTTTTCAAATGAACAAGGAATGTGTGTTGTTATTTATCTAATAATGACTTTTCGCTCCAGCAATTGTCAAACCTGTTTGATGAGTGTTTGTCAAAATCTTTTCCAAAATCTTTGGTGGCTTTCACTTGTGCTTTGTGTTGACAGCTCTGTTTTATATAATACCTGTTTTTGTATTCTTCTGTACTATATCAACATTGCGTAGAATAAATTAGAAATGATTTAAACGTACCCCGTGGAGAGTGTGTTCCACTGGGGGTGCCATGGAGTTTTTAAGAGCGGGTCGGAAGGATGAAGGCACAGACGAGGGTGATTCAACATTCCTTCGAGGTCGTCTTTATTGCTACTTCACTGATAAACCAGTAACAATGTTGGTAATGCTTAAAAACCAAAGCAATGTGCCAGCGATGTGTGGGAAAGAGGACTACTAGCTGACATACTGTGAAGACAGATGCACGATGCTGGTTCCAAAATAAAAAGCTTTGAAAATGTTCTGGGGAAGAAAATGCTTTTATTCCCAAGGGTTTGGTGAGAAACAATGACATTTAACACAAGATACATTTAATTCCTTCATTGAAAAAAAATCAAAATTTTTAGTAATGTTAGATATTCTAGATATTCTCAGATTTCTCAGGGGAGAACCTTCAATACAGCAAATTTACAATTAAGACGAGTTTCTCTTGTGTCACAAACATTCAGACTGAATGTCAGTTACACAGCAATGGCCAGTATTTACTGCCACCAGCCAATTAGCCAATACGTCAATAAGTCAAAACCCACTGAGTGAGACTGTATCAGTATAAACCAGGAAGGTATAGAATAAAGCTGTGGTGCATTTAATGCCTCTAAATTCAACTTTCTCTGTAAAAGAAAGAATGTGCAACTTTTTAGGTTGTGCTCTCGGGGGAAACTTAGCATATATATATGGCCAAATATCCTTTTTGCAAGATTTGTTTAAAAACCCATTGACAATAATATGGCAACAAAATCCATCCCTAATGATTTTTTTCTGACTTTTATTCATGTAATGATAATAACATTTGTACTTCAAATCATTTCATCAAAACATTTTTGATATACATAAAAAAAGTGAATTTTTGAGTTAGCAAGAGCTAGCTAGACGCTAGTATGCAAGCAAATTGGCAAATGGCAGGAGCAGAGCAGCTTACTGGTAAGCACAGACAATACCAGCTTATTACATGATGAATAATCAAGTCAAGTCAATTTTATATATGTAGAGCCAATTCAAAATAAAAGTTAGTTCAAGACCATATTTTTAAATATTAATAATTATAATAATAATAATTTGCTCTCTCTATATCTTTTTTCATTTTTACCCTTTACCCTCTTCTTCTCCCCAATATCCTGAGGCCCCTCTAGCAAAACCTGGCACCCTCAACCACTGGCCTACACAACAGGCACCAATCTGAAAGTATTTCAGGGTTATTGTTGCATCACTGTGTAACAGTACAGACCCATAACAAGGATAATTCAGAGACGCCATTTCACCTCCTTTGAGACCAAACGTTATCACGCCACATTTGCGGACTCAAAACAATTTTAAGCAGCGCCAGTATGAAGGATAAATTGCCTTGAGTCATCGGATTCCTATTAGGGAAAATGTTTGCAGAATGATTGGCAGTGATACCAGAACCACTTTAAAATGGTCAGAGAAGATGAAGGGGGAAAAAGCGATTGAGGCATCAGGTCGGTTCCAAGACTAAATCTGACTGTCAACAATGTTAGCCTGTGATCTGGCACTCCAGAACGACACACACTGCACGGAATGCTTTTAGGACGGGAAATAGAGTAATAGCAGCAACCTGATAGTGTTTAGATGGTCAATTCAACCATTCAGCAGATCCAGAAATTTTCAGCTTCACTGCTGAGGAAGAGCAGCACCATTTGGAATCTATGTTTGGTATGCACGTGACTTCAGGATTAAGGCACATTGTTCTGTAAAACCAGCAATTACAGCGCAATGTTCAGTTTATGTGGGATAACTGGGAACTAATTGTCACACCATGAACAGAACACACATGCAATGAGGCAGCTTTATTTTGAAAGCCCAGCAGATCTTCTGTTGCTTTGTCTTGGGTGAGCTCAGAAACATGTGTTTTATCTGCAGCTTTGACCTCAGGACCATGTCATAATTTTCAAAACGAGTTCACTCCTCATTAGAAGTGAGAAAAGTGATGGAGTGACGGGGGGAGAGGGGCAAAGAGGGAGAAACTGAGAAATCAAGATAAATGGGACATCAGGAATAGAGAGAAAGAAACAGCGAGAATGAAAGAGTGTCTCGGTTGATGTGAGCCAAATGACAGGCGTTGGGACACGAATGTGAAAACTTAATGGGCCTGGCCTCTGAAGTGGGCCTCCCCAGTAAAATGAAAAGCCTGTGGAGCTGGCTCCTGTGATGGATGAAGCGTTGTGCTCGCCGGTCCTTGACAGATTCTGGGAAAGCGCTTGAGCCGTCTCCGTTCCTGATAAAGAAATAAGAGGAGAGCCAGCGCTGGTCGTCTTGCTCCTGAGGTGACAGAGGAGCCTTAAAAACGTGCTGGATTTTCCCAGCCAGGCGGCCATTATCTACAAAGCTGAATAACTTTCTTTCATGTAAATTGCAGGATCAATACTTTTGTATGTGGAAACATAAACAGCTGTATATAGAAACATATACATGCATGGTCTATTAAAGGTGCTGTCCTTCACGGCCTCTGACCGATACAGAGATCTGGGACTGAGCCCGTATCTCCATGTTCAGGAGATGTCTTCAGTCTGCTTTCTAATTGTTACCATCTCCTCTTAGAGTGACATCACTGGAGTCATGGCAGAGGTGATGGGGACCAGATGGTGAAGAGATGGTGACGAGCCACTCCTTGGCCTCTCTTCTCTTCACCTCTCATCCATGTGTGTTCTCCCGCTTATCTCATCTGTCGGATCAGCAGGGTCCAGTCCTTATCTGCTGTGGCTATCAAAGTGTGTTTTATTGCCTTTGGTTCTGCCGTCGTTTGAATCAATATGCATTCAGTTCAACTCGCACATCCTTCACGGTGGCTACGATTGATCATACAGGATCAGTTGTCCTTTTGTATGATAGATTGATTGATTTAGCCTCAAAAAGATTGTGCTCTGACTTTAGTAAAGTGGCTTGTGGTGGCTTTTGCAGACCCTCGACCTCTAATTAACACCCATTCTGTCTTCCGCTTCCTCCCCCTTCTATCATTTCCCAAAAGCGGTCCATTACAGCCAAAGCAGAAAGCGTTGCCGTCCTGGCGAAGGTCGAACCTCGTCAGCCCCTCACACTCCCACATACAAACACACAGAGGCGAAGACACATTGATCCTTGGGGCTGGTGTTCATTTCAGATTCCTGTTAGGATCCATCCACTTCATTGATTTCACCATCTCCTCTGATTAGGCAATTGTAGGGAATATAGCAGCATTCTGATGGGGCCTGATCTGACTTGCCCCTAAGGACAGCTGTTACAAAGACAGGGTAAAAGTCTTATCCTAGCATTATTGTGTCTTGGGGGATCCGATGACAAGTGGACATCTCTGAGTCCGTCAGCTCCACATGGTAATCACATCGAATCGTTGTGGCATCTTTTTCTCGTTTTGGACTCAAATATGACACTATTAGTGTGCAAGTTGGTCCTTTCTCTTGCGCTGAGGACGCCAGTTGAGTCGGCACAACTTCAATGTGGACACGGACACATTGCTTAAAGATTCAGGTCCACAACCATTGTATGTTGATGTAACCACAAGAGTGGAAAGCAATATAAAGACAGTAGAAAAGAGTATGAAGCAGCTACAATCCATGCACATCATCGACATCATCAACAGGTCGACTCGCTCACTGAGTTCTCTGCTGGCAGGGTAAAGTTGGGTTAATCCGGGCAGACAGTACATTTGTGTTCACAGCTTCTCCATGTAATATCAACACAATTTCAGGGTAGTAGTGCACGTGTGAACACTTCTATTTGCTACATTTCTTATATCGCTTTAGCTTCTAGATCACAAAAAAAAAGATGCCATCCCCCACACGTTTGAAAGGAGTAGTTCACCCCAAAAAAGAAAATTCAGTCATTATCTACTCGGTGGAAAGTCAGGTTAAAGGAGAACTTCGGTCAATTTAAACATGCAGCTTCATTGCTCAAGCTACTCTTGACTTGCCAGTACCGAAGACGCGAACAAATTTGGTCCAGCCATTACAGAGCTCCGTGAACGGAGACGTAGCATTGAACGCTAACAGCATGGGGTCAGAACTTTAGACTGTGTTTTAAGCGTCTTAACATGCTCCACATCTCACACCAAAAGTTATGCAACATCAGCAGACACCTTAGCACACAGCACTGTAGCGTGTATGACTCAAAATGAATAAAAAAGTAGTTAAAACAGTGTGTTTGTGCAAGCAGCTACATACCTGTTTGTTGACATCCGTGTGTTGCGGTAGCTAGACCAAACTAGCATATCCATCGAGTGTGCACTTAACAGGCTTAACAGGCTATTGTAAGGCTCATGGCTCATGACAGGCTGTAACATGGACATGTACATTATGAACATAAACACGAAAATGCTGGATTACGTTTCCGTCTCCGCCAGTGAGGAAGTAAATGCACGCTCGACGGATCAGCTAGTTTAGCCTAGCTACCGGAAGACGCCGATGTCAACAAACAGGTAAGTAGCTCCTTGCACAAACACATTGTTTTAACTACTTTTTTATTCATTTTGAGTCATACACGCTACAGTGCTGTGTGCTAAGGTGTCTGCTGATGTTGCATAACTTTTGGTGTGAGATGTGGAGCATGTTAAGACGCTTAAAACACAGTCTAAAGTTCTGACCCCATGCTGTTAGCGTTCAATGCTACGTCTCCGTTCACAGAGCTCTGTAATGGCTGGACCAAATTTGTTCGCGTCTTCGGTACTGGCAAGTCAAGGGTAGCTTGAGCAATGAAGCTGCATGTTTAAATCGACCGAAGTTCTCCTTTAAGTAGATGGGGACTTATTTTAACATGTAAAAAAAAAAACAATTGATAAAAACCCCCCAGAAACAAACACGGCTCCATTCAGCGTATCCAGTATAACGGAAATCTCTGGAAGCCTTGCAATCCCGAATTGATTTGACAAGATGTTATTACAACCTTTTTTAAGCCGGAATCTTCACTGTAGCCACTAAGCTAAAAGCATTAGCATGCACCCTATTTGAAGTGGTTACATAAAAACTCGACTGTGTGTCAAGTGTGTAAATAACGTATTTTTATATCTTTCAGCAATATTGAAGCCTTGATTACACAAGATGAGCTATAAGGAGCCATTTGATGTTTTTTTTGCCGTCGTAAAACAAGTTCCAAGCTACTTCAGTTGCATTTCCATTCATGGCTTAACTTTTCCTTTACATGCTGACATGCTGCATTACTTGCTATTTCTTTAGAATTACCAGAAAACAGAGGAATTCAAAGGCCTGCCGTGCCTAGTTACAGCTGCTAATCTATGATAAGACAATTGCTGTTCGAAGGACGGGTTCAGCACGTGGCAAATAAGCGATCGACTTAAAAACAGGAGCAACAACCACACTTGTATGTCTACACTGACTCAAAACAAAGGATTTGTCATTTAAACAAAGCAGCAGAATATGTTCTGCTCAATGATTTCCAACCCATAGGGCAGACTGCAGACACAAAGCCTGTCTGTGCCCACGACACAGATCATATGCAACGACCTGGAACTGCTTCTAAACACACAGCCAAGACCACAGAAGTGGATCCAGTCACAGTAACAGAGGAAAACTGTCCAGGCATTCTTCCCTGTCTGTGTCAACAATGACACACCTCTGCTCCAGCGTGTCCCCTCCCTCCTCTTGCTGTCTTTAAAGCGCTGACAGAGTAAAAGAGACAAAACAGGCCTGTGTCACACTGTAAAGCCAAACTGCTTACAGTCCCAACTGTCTTTATTCATGGCACTTCACTGTCTTCTGCAGTCCTTAATCCCAGCTTTGCTCCGTCTCTGTTTTTGGTCCCACTTGCGTTCTCTCTTCAGAGGGATAAAGCAGTGGTTGAAGAAGTAGCCCACCCTAGGGGTTGAAAGCTTGTATCCCATCCAACCCTGAAAGCTGTTTTCACTCAAAACATTGTCAGCGTGCCCAAACATGTCAGAGGAAGTTATTTGTAACAAGGGGGATAGGGAACTATCCTTTAGATCTGTCATCAGGCTCTGGAAGGGAAGCTCTCTGCTCACTGGCCGCACGCCTCCGCCAGCCAATCAGGAGGCAGGAAAAACAAATAAATAGGAGGCTGTGTCCCTCAATGGACAGCTCACCCCAGTAGTTTTACCCTCCTACTGGCGTGTCGGCCGCAATAGCAACGGTGACTCTAAAAACGTTTCCTGCTTTTCCTTTGCTCTCATCTTTCCCATTGATGACCACTTTTAAACACGCCACATAAAACGTAACTTGGTCAAATGTGGTTGAAACTATTTCAAACTAAATCAGAGTGCATTACATAATCAACAAAAATAAATCAACTGTGCTGTTATTTTAGAAACCTAATATATTGGAAGAATCATCTCATCACAACATGGCAATTTTCACCTTTTCCATACCCGTATTAGGGTTAACTCACTGGATATAGACTGTGGGTTTAATGATGTCATTTGTCAAATACGACCAGTAGTGAAGGTATCTCTCCAGAAACACAGGGGATAGCATATCACAGCCTCCGAGACCGACAGATGTCTGAAAAGAGGTGTGATTTACATGACTAAACAAGGCAATAAAGCTGGCCTGATTGAATTCAGAAGGTGTTGGATTGTTTTTTTTTTACTGTTTGGTATGGAAAATTGATGCTACAGTATCTTCTTTACTGGCATTTAGTTCATTTATCACGCAAAAAGTTAAGAGGGCTTGTGAAATGCTGCGCCCGCCACCAGCAAATATCTCCCAGCTGAGACTCGCCTCCCGCACTACAAAGTAGTTGTATGAGACAGGCTAGCTGGTTAGTATAGCAGCTGATAAACAGATGAAATGAGCTCCGGAGATCACAACAACAAGAGCGTAGATGTGTTATTATATTTGCTTCACATGTATGCCGAAGTCGAGTATTTTATGGCGCACTGTTTGGACAGGAGCAACATCCGTGACATGAGTCAGCACAGTGGGCGTAAAAACAAACGTTATTAAAAGATCACAGGCACAAAGGGCCGACAATAGGAGAAGTCGTCAATCAAATGTGGAATGGCTGCCATGGCATGCGTGGCGTGGTGGGAGGCTTGGTTGGAAAGGCATCACAGAAACTGACTCAGGCTTTTCCAGATTTGTCAGTACAATTCGCGTCTCCTACTCCCTCATCAGGAATGTCAGCAATCTGAGAAAATGCCGGGCGTATAGTTGATCACCTACAAGGAATCGATACAACGATGAAACAAAAACAACTGCAGATTTTGCAAGGTTTTACAAATACCAGCTGGCGTGCAGAAACATGCAATGAGTGACACAGTACTCTGCGGGCACGCAACCTTAATTCATGAGCACAATCATTCAGAAATCCGCAGCACACATGCTGTATCGGCAACACACACGCACACGTAGGAACTAAGGCAAGCTGTGCCCAATCAATTGTTGTAACCATTATTCAACATATGTGGCTAATTTGTCCCTGGCAATATCCATCCGGGTTGGGTGATGATCTACAGAGAGAGATGGAACAAAACCGGGGTGGTCACATGACAAGCCCCAACCAAACCATTGCAGCCACAAACACACAGGATAAATGTCAGCACTTTGACCAATCCAGCCTCCCATTCTGCTTCTATCAACACGCACCAGTGCTGTAAATATTAGCAAGGATAGTGGTGATATTGAAGAAAGCAGTGGAATAATGACCGAGGCTGGACACGTCAGGGTTTGCCAGGTAGCAAATGTGAAATGTCTGATGTTGTACTGGAGTCATTACCTAAATTATCCCAGTTAAATGTGCTGGAGCCTGTGGTTAGCAGAATATAAAGACAAGAGTCACTACCTCGTCCACACACATTTGTCAGCGCAGGGCGGATAGACCGACAGATGCACATGCGCTTGCGCACATACACACCATCTCTGTGGGTAATAGCGGCTGCATGGGTGTTAGAGGGGCGCCACTGTGGTCGGACTGGGCTGTCTGGGAGCATAAAGTTGCCTTCTCATGGTTCCCCACTTGCCTGGGTGGTCTGACTCTGGTGTGGGTGTGTGTGTGTGTGGACAGGGACGGACATACACACGTCCAGCAAAGGTGAGATGAGTGAATGTGTGTGGTTGCAAAGGGTGGCAGGACAGCCTGGGCACTGGCCACACATGGAGGGCCACAAGTCCCACTGACCATCCTATTAAACACACACACACACACACACACACACACACACACACACACACACACACACACACACACGCATGCACGCACACACACATGCACGCACACACACACGCACACACACCAAGCCCTCATCCATGCGGAACAAATATTTTGACAGAGATGGGGAGACGGCAGGGCGTCTCCTCTCCCTCTAGCTGGGTTACTTCTGGTGTTAGACCGGACTCAGCACAGGATGGTCTCGGTATGCCCAAACAGAACCTGAGGAAACCTCAGCCACTTTTAGAGTCAATCAGCCCCCCACCAACCCCCACCCTGCTCCGACGATTCTGGAGGCAAACACTGAACCATCAGACGGTGGCGCACAGAGGACAGCAGAATCCTTGGGTTCCTAAGTTGTGGCCAAAAGTAAAAAAATAAACATCTTCTTCTTCCAAAGAGATTTCAACAGGCAGATATACTGCCTGTCACCCTTCAAAAAAAATGTCATTCTCTCTGTCTCTCTCTCGCTTGCTCTCTCATAAGTGCCAGACTATTTTGGTTTTCCCCAAATATTTTCTAAGGCCTGAAGAGCTGCTTTTATATATCTGTCGCCCTTGCTGTTTCAAAGTGAGAGTGTCAGCTGAAAAGGGCCATTCAGTGGCCAGAATCAAAGCGTGTTGACCGTGTGAAATGGTTCACTATTGAGAGGGAAGGCCGACCTCGGTCCACAGAGCAAAATTATAGCTTCACACAGCATCATGTCTGTTTCCCTAACTCAATCACTGGTGGTCATGTTTAAATGAATCAAGCCACTTGAATAGCTTTGTAAAGCAGTATAAGGAAGATGCTGCCACTTGAAGTGAATGCTCTCTTTACGTCAGACAGTGACTCAGTTGTTTAGTCAACCAATCAGTAATTCCATTCGAAGCTACCATAGTTCTTCTGTGGTTTTTAATTCACAAAGCTTACCTGACAGCTGTACTGCTTACTTGTCATCTCGAAAAAATAAGACTTTTCATACAAAACATACGTCTGTAAACTATGATGTGTTTATATAAAAAAGAAACCCCACTTCCATCTTTACAATTGTACTTGCAATGGGAGCATTTCTGAAATGTTTGCATGCTTCTGGGCAGCACAAATGTCTGAGAAGAAGAACGCTATAATTCATTTGTCCAATAGCCACCCTCATTTTAGCTCACCTTGTTGTTAACATCGTTTGTAATTTTGTGCTGGGCAAGTAGCAAATTTACAATCACTGAAAACATCCACATGCCAACATAAATGAAAGCAGTGACCATGAACCAAAACATTAAAGGTCTGCTGTGTAGGATTTATTTTTTCATTACTGTTTAATCACATGAAACCAATAATCTTTGTGTTTTTTGTAACCTTAGAATGAGCCTTTCCTATCTACAGAGGGAGCTTGGCCCTCTTCCATGGAGTCTGCCATGTTGCACCGCCATGTTTCTACAGTAGCCCAGAAAAGACAAACCACACACTGGTTCGAGTGCAGCTTTAGCAGCTACTGTAGGGGAGGGTGAGGTGAGGGGTATTCAGTTGGTTACAATCTGCAAGCACTACGCTTGATGCCACCAACTCATACACACTGAAGCTTTGGAGTTGCAGACTGAAAACTAAAATAAAAAAAGGCTGAAAGGCAAACAAATACTGTCTATTTGCTTTCGGCCCCATAGACTCCTCCATACTCCTATTTGCTCCATTGCTACATCTCTGGCAAACCAATCTTTGCTAGCTGACATAAATGTACCTATGAACCAACATGGGAAAGCCCTCACAGACTTCAAATGTAAAATCTCTTTTACACTGCGAAAAACAGAGCGATTTATCTGTTCGTGCTTAATCAGCATTGGGTGAAATTGTTTTGGCGACTGAGGCTCATTTATATAAGACAAAAGGTCTGCACTGCAAGTCTAAGCAAATAATCTTGGTACTCCGTGGTTGTTTATTTTATTAGACATTCAGTCAAGTCAAACAAACTCCACTGTTTTATTTTTCTGGAGTAGGTTACCACTTTTGAAGCCCACTCTTCACCCTCACTGTTGTAAAACTCTTCTTATTGGAGTCGACACAAGAGGCAAGATGCTTTGTTGTTTACATGTTATTTTCCTCTGCCTCCTCCTCATTGCATGCTGGCAGAGTTAAGGGAGCACCATCCATTATTGATCAGGCTATTTCCAAATGTCCTTATTGAGTAATAAACAGTCGTCCATAGACAGTTGGTGCATTAGCGTCAGCAGGAGCGCCAGGCGGACAGCGGAGGCCTATCAGTCACCATCACTCCCAACGTGACGAGACTGATTATAGGTTATTATTAAGCTGTATTGATTACTGCCAGGGGGAGCTAAGTGTGCTGGAGAGATACTGTTGAGCTGTATAGGGAGAGACTTTTACAGCTCCCTGCACTACAGTACACTGTACAGAAGTAATGCACACTACTGGACAATTAAAGCAGCTTAAAATCTTTAACAATAAACACAGTGTTTACTATCATGCTTTGTTTCTAGCGTTATATATTAGCACACAGTTTCTCTCAGTGTGTTTCTCTCTGGACCTGTGTCAGGGAAGTCATATTCATCAAATTCCATCAGTGGTTTTGAGCTTTTATCGTCACAATAATTATGGCTCTCCATTTATTGAATACACTTTTGAAGCGGTAGCACTTTCAGATGCCAGAGCCACCCCAAACACACCACTTCTGGGGGCAGACGGAGCAGCTGACAGGCTTTGGAAGCTGTGTGGGTAACCTATCCTGTACCACTCTCTCCACACACTCACACACTCTCTCTCTCTCTCTCTCTCTCTCAAACAGACACACACACTCAGAAACAAAACACACACATATATATACACACACACCATTCTCCCTTCCAAACGAATCATTATACCCATCCTGCCCACATCTTGAGAGTCCTCAGGTCCACAGAACATACTTAGTTGTGGTTGAAGAAGCACTTACATCCACTCAGCACTCTGCCATTCCCTGCCCAAGATGATGCTGTTCTGGTGGGGGAGATCTTCTTTTATGAACTTCCTGCGATCATCCATCAGCCTGCTAAAAAGAAATGGGTGGGTATGGTGGCCACAGCCTCTAACCTCAAGAAGAGCCTAATGCAAACGGGGCCCTTTCTGGGCCAGCTACTTGGCCACTGTTGCATAAGAAGTGATGTCATTAATTATTCACGCTCCATTGGGTTCAATATTTAATGGTGGCGACATGTAATTTACACTTACACTCGAGAAATCACGGGGTACAGACCAAAATAAACAAGTGTATTTGTTCCAAAGAGTGCAGGGGGTGTTATATTAATCCTATCCGGTGGGCTCTGATTTCACTGATAATCCTCTCTGTAAAACAGCAACTGTGAGCTTGATTTGATTCATATTGGAAAAGTTTGGAACTAGCAGATTTTAATGCACCATTTATCAATGGGGACCAAATCAATAATAAAAAAAGGCATTCCTCTGTAGCAAAATTGAAACACAGAGGGGCTGATTATTCAGTACAACTTTGGATTAAACTGTTATTATGGGCTGCTATCTCATACCACATTGGAAAGCAAAATGTGCCTCTGAGCAAAAAGTATCATCATAAGAATTTGTGTAGCATATGGCACAACAACACTCAAGAGCAGTTTCCTCGCCTTCCTCTTCTTTCTTCATCTCTGCACCCACTGTGATACACCCACCACGACCCCTCTACTGCACAATCCAGCAAGTCCGGTTTAACTGGATGACAGATAAACAACCGCCCGTCACAGAGCAGGGGCTTCAGCCAGCTACACTTCAGCACACTGCATAAACTCCTGTCTGTTCATTCCTGATTAAACTGCCCCTGCTCTCCAGTGACTCAGCGAAGCTGAGCCGAGGCCATAACCAGGGATTTAAATGAGGTGGTGAACTTTGAGTTAACACCTTTTAGGGTTACAGATGATGTGAACATGTGTTGTGAATTTAGGGAGAGCTGCAATAGCTGCAAAGAGAGCAGAGTGACCTCTGACATGTGTAACACCTCCTAATTTGTTCAGAGGAGAAGTTAACGAGGCCTGCTGGGGAGAGGGTCATTAAAGTGAGGGCACTGGAAGCCTTGCTGACAGAGACAAGGAGCCTTTGTGTATATATGATGAGTCTGTGGAGTTAGCAGTCTTTTAACAAACTTTATGGGATTAATATGTATATTTTAAGAAGAGATTTTATGGGTTTTTCAAGTATTGAGTAATTCCATCAGCAGAATGTGATATACAAATAGTGCTAGGGAGTGAAAACCTGTAATACAATGGCCCCTTTAATACTGTATAATGCTTTCCAATACATGAACAGAAACTGAACATTATAATGTGATAATTACTATCCAGCTTTTGCAAACTGCATTCTATTGTGCAATTGCTCATGTAATTATTATAGAAGTGATCAATTTGAAAAGCAGGAGGTAAATAAATTGTTGCACAGTTTGTGTGTATACACATATATATATACACAGATATATACACATGTTACAATCAAGGCTGAAAATTACAACAAACATAAACAGTCAATCAATTTCACATCTCCTTAGTGCAAATTAACTGCTATTTGTCTACTGTGAAGTGACTGTTATTGTAAGCTCGACGTTATAGTTATTTGTCCTATAGTTTCCTTTAATTCATGATCTAATTACCTCTTGTATGCAGTGGTGGAAGAAGCACTCAGATCTTTAAGTTAAAGGGACAATACCACACAATTAAATGACCTCCTTACAAGGTAAAGTCCTACTGGCGAAAAAAAATCCTTAAAAAGTATCAAAGAGTCTCTCTCCGTTAAGCCTGTGGACAATGTGTCGAAGTTTGTCGAAGAGGAAGTTGCTGGACTGTGGATATATTTGTGAAGGCCTCAGGCCTGATTTTACGCAACAGTCCAAAGGATGCGATTTTGTGCACATTCTTGAGTGGCTTGCCTCTGCTAATAAAGAGCAACAATAGCTAACATTGGTTCAGAAATGGAGTCAGCTAACATCAACTAACGACCACAACCCAGAAGCTTCACAGAGCCCCTTTAATGTGGCAGTCAGCTTATCAACTTATCAAATTTCAATCTAAAAAGCAACTAGTAACTATGACTTTTCAATACTTCTGAATTATAGTGAAGTACAAGTATTACCTAGCATCACATGGAAATACTCGAGTATAAGTAGTACAGTAGTACTGTTAAGTAAACATACTTACCAAAACAAAAACAATAAAAAAGATGGCTATAATGAAACAATTGTAACATTGACAAAGTGTGAAAAAAAAGATAATGAAAGCAGGTGTGACCCAAAGATAATGTGCCAGTTAGTATCCCATCATGCTTTGGGAGTGTCTCCCTGAAACTGCATCTCAGACAATAAAATCAGACGGCAGAATCTGTGTCCTGCCTGTACGGTTGATTTTGATAGCTAATGTGAGCTTGAAGGGAATTTCAGAGAAAGGTTTCAAAAGGATATCAAGTAATGCTGCACTTATGTTATCAGTGATTTGGTCAGATGAATACTGTAAGCGAACACCACAGACTAGAATCTTCTACTGTAGTAACTCACATGCTCAACCATCCGTTGATCTGCTATGATCATACGACTTTTCCTTAAGTTCACCTCTCGTGCACCCGAAGCAGTGAAACCACACCATATGCTTCCAGGGCAGTGTGCTTACCACTGATAAACATTCCTCAGACTGTGGTGGAAACTGATTTTTTTTAAAGCTGCTGTGTGTGCCTTTGTCAGCCAGGAGCCCTTGACTACGACCAAGGAGGAATGCATGTAAAGCTGAGGCGGCTCTGAAGGGCCCCCTTTTTTAGCTGCTACACCACTGGAGGGCACTGCTCTGTCTGGCTTCACACAGAGTGCTCTTTGTTTTGAGATGCTGTCGCCACAGACACTGGGGAAGATTACTAGGGATGAAGTGAGTGGATTAAATATTTGCCACATTTTTCAACATGTGTGATGTAAGTTTTAAACTCATTTTCCTCAACGCCTTGGGAAATTAAGCTTTGGTTTTATGCACAGATTGCTTTTTCAAAGATGAGCGCTTAATGCGGGCGTCTTTCTTCACTTCCAGGGTATGCTAAATTCTAAATCTCCCCCAATTTTTTTATATTGATACAACTGTGATAAAGAGGACACCTAAATTTAGATATGTTTATTGTTATCAGTGTGCAAGGTAAAAGGTTTTCTGTGGTGTGAAGTACTTTGCTCACCAAAAAGAAAAACAGCAACACACAAATGCCACACAGCATGAAGCCTCCTCTACCACAAAGCTTGCCGCCATGTTTTTCTATTTCCCTTTTTTTTTTTTTTTCCTTCACGGGCAAACTGCAGGAGGGTTGCCTACATTGGAATGCTACCGGTTTTGAGTTGTTGCAAATGAAATAGTTTGGCCTCAACACCTCCGCCCCCTCTACCCACAATGTCACAAACACTTACATCCTTGATGGAGGAAAAAAAAAAAAAAAAAACACAGTGTGCAACGACAGTTGGCAGCGATAAAGTGCAAAAAAATTAGGCAGCTGCAGAGTCAGAGCAGATCTGCTGACTTGGGGGTTTGGAGAGCTACCGCTAATGCTACAAGCGCTACTGAAAGGACAGTCTTATTTGTTGGAAACGGAATAGTTGAGTGGGTGATATCAAAGAGAAATGGTGGTCGATAATTACAGAAAATGACAGGATGGATGTGGAAATAAAGAGGTCGAAATGTGTGTAATATAGGTTGAATAGTGAAGAGTTGGCATGCAGGGTGGTGAAAAGAGAACAAACTCTCGAAAGGAAAAGTCGGAAAATCCATCAGAGACACGGCAGTGTGTATTCCTCATAACCGATAGCCCTTAATCAGAGGATATGATACCATGATGAAGGTCCAAACCACCGGCAGCCCCGCGCGCCCCGTCATGCGCGGCGCTGGAAGCAACGCCTTGCAGAAGCTCTGGCTTTATTGGAGGTGGGCAGACGTTCAAGTTTTTCTTTGACGCTCCACCCCGCAAGCCGCTTTTATGGGCCTGTTTACTAGCATGGGCTTCCAGAGATCTTTATCCAGTGCGCCTTTGATTTGCCAGAGCTCTCATCCCACATCCCATATGCTGCGGCAGAGACACGGGCCTTTCAAGACGCACAAATAGAAATCTGGCAGTCATTTCACAGTCAGATTTTTTTTTTTTTGTCTCTCTTTCCCCTGCTCTCTGCTAACCCCCTTCATTTTATTCCTTTATACCACCCCCCCTCCCCGTTTCTCCACATCTTCAGATATAATTACAGAGGCTCTTTTGCAGATGTTGCGGCTCTCCCTTCTTCTTGCTATCCAGTTTTTAGGAGATGAGTAGTAATGTGAGGGGGCATTCACTCTACAGACTGTTAATTAACCACATTTCTCTCTCTTTTAAAGAAGTAAATAATAAATAGAAACGTCAAGGCTCTCACAACGATGTGCAGGCAGCAACGGGATATGATAGCAGAGGATTAATTGAATGTATTTTCTTTGACAACTTCCGTATTACAAAGGCAACAGCAAATGCACAGCAGCTGGAGTGACTGCCGGGGCTTCTACTGTACAGTGTAGGTGGGCCAGGACCTTAATCTGCACAAGACACACAAACACTGTAAAGAGACAGATCTTGGTAACTGTGCATTAATTAGAACTAACTTTGTGCTTTTAACTTTTTCAAAGTGAGGAGATAACAGTTCAAAAAAAACACTTCCGTCGACAAACAGACAAAGAGAAACGCTGTTAAATAAGAAAAGTACAGGGTCGGAAAAGAAAAGTCAATACACACACCGCATATAGCTCTGGTCCAAGGATGACCACTGGAAAGGGTGCAATTATCCTGCGTTGACACTAGCTGTAACTTTCACCCATTGTTAACACCAACCTCTGTGGGCAAGTCGAGTTGAGCGGCAAGCCGGGCCAAGCGCGGCTCCTCCCACGCGAGGACAGAGACCAGACCTGACCAGACTGGGCCGGAACACCCGGGCCACAACCAGACCTGTCACATGACCAAGGTCAACAGGCAGTTTCAGAGCGGGAGAAATAACAGAGTGTTGCGCAGGTTTAGGACACCAGTGAGTGAGCCTTCCTCTCCCATTCCCACTCTTGTTTCATTCGCCATTCATCAAAGAGCCAGGAGCAGCTGCTACGTCCCGAGCTGTCAGACAGGCAATCCTCAGGCGTGCCTACTCAGCGACTTGGTGACAGCCAACCCCGAAAGTTGCCAGTTTTAAGCTAAGAATACAGAAACTTGAAAACTGTATGTGGGCCCCCCCCCCCCCCAGCTGTACGTAGGAAGCGAGGGAGTGAGTCTGGGCAAGAACACCTCTCTGTGGAGTAATTCATGGACTGCCACAGTCCAGCTGCAAGGTGTGATTTGGCTCCAAGCGGGTGAGGGGTTCTGCATGGTAGACAGAGGCAGGAAGTTCTGACTAAGGCTGAGAGGGTCAGCAAGTCTATATAACGGTTTCTGAGAGAGAGAGAAGTTTAACTGAAACACGGAGCCCCTCGCTTGTAATCCTCCTGTGGTTTCCTTCCTCAGCTCCTCGGCCCCAAACCCCCAAGCAGACAGCCTCCCTTTTACTGCAGCCCTCTAAACCGTTCTACCCCCCCCCCCCCCCCCCCCTTCAGGCTCCTCTTCTTTCTTTTTCTGTTGTGGTATGAAAAAGATGATGCTTATTCGGGTCTGGCTGTGGCCCTGGCTCTGCTCCATGGGAGGAGATGTGGTTTCTCCAGCTGCTGTGAATCCAGCAATGAAGGTCTGTGCATGAAGCCATGCTTAATTTGTGTGGTCGAGGCTGCAATACACCCCAACCACTTCTTTACTCCACCAATATCTCTCTCTCAATATTCTCTATGCCACCATCATCTCTTTGTGTTGTCACTCTGACGTCTGTCTTCCCTTTCCATGGTTTATTTCAGCTTCTGCTTTGTTTACCTGTAAGATTCTTTTCTTGTGATTAGGTCTACAAAGGCCAAGCCATAACACATTCATGGACTAAACATGTACACAACAACGGTGTTGGTCCCTTGATTTACTGGTTGCTTGTTGCCTTGAAGCAATCTTTCTTTATTTTGGATAAAATGCTTATTAGCTTTCTTGTAGAGAGTTAGTTGAGAAGAATTATACCACTCGCAATGGCTGACCACACCAAGAATGATAACTGTAACTAAGAATGTAAGATTTTCCTAGTAGTGTTTACAGAACATTATCGTTCATTGGTGTAGACGCTCGCATCATTATTATTCTTGGTGTAGATGGCCCTTAAGCCAGCAGGCTGTAGGCGTAAGACTGCATAAAGGGGGGCAAACAGCTAGCATGGCTCTGCCCAAAAGGAAAAAAAAAATTCACCCACAGGCATACCTTATCAAAGTCCAATAATTAACTGGCAACTCGATGTTTCATCAGTGGATGTATGCAGGACTATTTCTTGGTGGACTGGTGGTGACACTGACTCACTGCGTAAAGGTTGACTGGAGACAAAATAACAGTCAGTACTTTCAGATGTCACTGAGGTCATTATGCTACAGAGGGCCACCCATTCCTGTGTGCCCCATCGGACTATTTTTCTTTTAGAATTGTACAGTTGTCAGTGGCGAAAGACAAATACATTTTTGATCCTGTTTGAATTGTGCCATGAATTACACATAAAATGTTTGTCAATTTAAAACATAATTTTGAAAGTCAGTTTGTCTTAAATTCAGTAAAAAAAAACACCATTCAGTTTTTTATAACACTGCTCAGTGAACTACATCTATCTATCTATCTATCTATCTATCTATCTATCTATCTATCTATCTATCTATCTATCTTTCTAAGTCTCAACATGCTAACTGCTTGAGAAAATCCTTTTAATAATAACAATAATAATAATAGATTTAATTTCTATAGCGCCTTTCAAGGTACCCAAGGACACTTAACAAAGTGGAACAAACATATATGAAAACAAACAAAACAAATAATAAATGGAGCGCCTGTCAGTCAGTACGGAGGGAACAGCCGCACAGCCGTCAATATCGCCGTCTGCACTGCAGGGAACAGCATCCTTTGTCTAGATGTGAACTTGCGTCTTTAAAAGCATTCTGACTGAAAAAACAGGACTAATAAGCACATTTCATGTTTCAAGAGTGCTTCAGAGATGAACTATCTTGCCCTTGGTCCAAAGTAGCCTGAGTTAGTCTGAGTTATTGGTGCCAATATGATATTTTAGCCTTAATGCATTCATTGATAGGTAAAGTAAAGGTTCTGTACGAGTGAAACAGTATAACGGAAAAAAAGGGACGATGAATCCGAAGAAATTGAGTACAACTGATAAGTAAAGAAAAAGTGCAGACAAATGGAGACCTTTCATATGAGCTGAGACACTGCCATGTCCACATTTACATCTCCCACACTAAACACTACCTACTGTACTCATCAAAACATTACATAAGACTGGTGTGGTGGTAGGTTAGGAAGTCTGGCTGGGTTCCAGTGGCTTTCTAGAGGCCCTGGCTTCTCTCTGTACATTAGCCAGGATATTAAAGGAAATGCAGGCCACCACAGGCTCCACTGCTGCGGTTTGCCATCAGCCAGCGCAAATATGCCTTCCACTGGCACACACTCAGCCCGTTCTTGACATGCGGACTGCGTGTATGTTGTGGGGAGTCGTTAGGACAACTGCGTGACCACTGTGTTCTGTTCTGTGTGGCCGGTCAGCAGCAGTTCGTTGTATAATACTCACTCATTACACATAATAGCTCCAGAGACAAAGAGGACACACACAAACACACACACGCGCACACACACACACACACACACACACACTGTCAAGAACAGACGCTCCACTAGGGCCCCTGGGTATTCATGGACCATTAGCATAGCTACAGTGTGAGCTAATCGGTTGTGGCAGTGTTTTGCCGAGGACCGGCTGGGTGGGACAGGTAACATTCAATTACAGCCCAGCCTGGTCGGCATGGAGATGACAAAAAGACAGCTTAGTGCGTCGCGTTACTAAGCAAACTCACGACACACTCTGCAGGAGGATGGAGAGCGAATGGAACTATGGGGAGTCATCCTGTCCTCTGGAGTCTGAACTGAAAAGCTTCCCACCACACTGGTTTATTTGAATGAATACCACCCAGTGTGTGTGTGTGTGTGTGTGTGTGTGTGTATGTGTTTGTGTGTGAATGTTCATGGACATTAATACATGACTCAACATATATCTGTGTGGATTCATACTTGTTAGCTGAATATGTATGTGTGTGCTGTGTGTGCGCATGTCTGCAGGGGATTGTCTCTTAATATATTTAAGCTGTTTAAAAACCCCAAAGTCTTTGGCGAGGTCTCACACACACACTTTTTCTCCTTCCTCCCTCTCACCAGAACCATTTATCAGAGCAGAACAGGGGCAGCTTGCGTGTCGTAAGCCTCTTTGGAGCCACAAACAAATCAAGAGGGGCTCTCCATCAAATGAACTCCCCACTCGACTGGCGGTAACATAAAGGTTTACTCGCTCGCTGTGTAAAAGCATGTTTCAGTGGGAACGGCTTCCGATTGAATGCATCCATACGTACGAGCACAGGGGAAGAAAAATGACTAAGACTCATGAAAGGGGGGTGACTGTCAAACTTTTTTCACATTTCCATATGTCAGAGTGTTCAGAAGTACAGTAAGTGCAGGTGTAGGATCCCTTCAGTTGTGCGTTGCAAGGCAGTGAAGCTGAATGGTTTATTACCAGTGGCGACAGGGTGTGTGTCTGTGTTTGTGTCAGCAGGCAAAATGGGGTCCTAAAGACACCCATTGTTACGGGAGCTACCACAGAAGTGTTTTGTAGTACCTATGCAGGAAGGAAGTCCTTTGTCCCACTTGTTGATATCTCACCCGTACAAATGCACACACCAAACTTTACGGGTGTGTTGTAGCTGAGACCTCCAATGAAAGCCAGTTTGAATCTTTGAAGACAGCTTGCTTTGGAAGGGAGGAAAGTACCCACTTACTACCCTTGACCCCATTCATTTTAAATCGAGGGTTAATATCCGTTCCAATCGAGGGTCACTATATCTCAGTTCCAATCATTCACTCATGTCCACTCCAAGACATTAAGTCAAACCAGAGATTATCTTGCAATGTATTTACTACACCTGCAAAAGCAACGGACAGGGAGTATCATTTTTTAGAAACACGCACGCACGCATGCAGGCACATGCGCATGTCCCCACACACACACACACACACACACACATAAATCTGGTATAGTTTATCTGCTTCGTCAAACTGATGTAACGCATTTATTTCATTGCATCGCAGCTGTGTGATAAGATCACAAGCCTTAATGTGACATCCATTACAATACAAATAAATTCCAGCCATTTGTAATGATTGTTATATATGCATATGTATTTTTCCTTGATGGTATTGAACCAGGGTGGTGGGCTCACAGTATATGGGAAACATATTTACCACAAGGCCAGCAGGATGCCCAAACTGTAATATCATAATGGTGTACACAGTTCTATGCAGCCCCCCTGAACTCCCAGGATCTCCTTAGCCACACAGTGTGTGTTATGCACTTAGTTCATTGCTTCAAAATGCAACTGAACAATGATGCTGGATTTGTGGATATATATAAAAAATGCAATATTGATGCAAAGTTGCCGTATTTGTTTGATAACTCATAAACTTTAAATTCGCTGTAAAATTAATTTAAAAGGGTTTCGAATAGGTGGTATTATAGCGTCATCTCTCTATAAAAGCGACTAACCTCTGTCTGTCTGTGTGTGTGTGTGTGTGTGTGTGTGTGTGTGTGTGTGTGTGTGTGTATGTGTGTGTTCCTCAAATATCTCTTCGGATCAGGATCAGACTGACCTGAGAGTTTCAACATGGCTGCTGCGTGGTTCAAGGGTGTGCTATTTCGCATTTGTTTGGATTGCAATGATACCGTTAATAAATTATTTCATAAATGCTTTACAAATTCCACGAGCATTGTCCACCAGCGCCACCACAGTCACGTGCGCACCAGAGCCAATCACTGCACACCGTGGCCACGCGCGCACCAGAGCCAATCACTGCAGAGCCCACCACGACCCCCCACCTTAAGAAACAAGCAGACTTATACCTGCAGCGGCGCGAGCTGGACCGGGATTTTGCCGGCGGTTCGGTCCCGTTCTGTTCTGTGCATATAAACTGGCTGTTGTGGATTAATGAGACTAAAAGAGTCCGGATCGAGTCTGTTCGGGTCTGAGGAGATCCGGAGACGAGCGGACAACAAAGCTGTATCAGATCTGTGGATGTTCGTGTGTAGCTAGCGGCTAGCCGCTAGCTGCTATCCGCTAGCTACACAGCCCACCTCCCGATCGAGGCGATGGACCGGACTCACCGGCACGTCCAAAACCGGACTTAGGGTAAATAATGTCCGCCGCGCTTTTTCGCGAACATTGCCGTCACGTTTGCTTTGTGTCTGGTGCAGGAAGAAACGGTAAAAACGGGCTTTTGTCACGAAAGTGTCCAAGCAGCAAGTTTGGTTCTTGAGGAACAGGAAGTTGTGGGAGGGACGTAAGCAGATGATTGACAGGCAACGACGGTCGGTGTGTAGACAGCGATACTGAGAGTTGAGAGATTTGTGACATTTAGCGTGTTTGGAGTGTATAGTTAGTGTGTTATGTAGTGTTTAGTGTGTAGTGGAGTCGTTGTTTTGTTTAATGAGTCAAAACAATTAGGAGACTGCTGAATGAGCATTGCCTGCATTTGAATGTAAATAGTTACATGTAACTTTGTACATTTTTAAAATGTATGCACATATAATGCAAATATAAATTGTTGTTTATATTATAAGTAATACAAAATGGTTTGTAAACATATTTGTGGTTTTCACAGTAAAAAAATCTAACTTTTTCTACTTGAATTTTATGTTTTTTTGTGATTTTATGTGTTAATACAGTATCACAAAATAAAAAAATAACTCTACAGTCACATGTGAGGTTGTGCTCAAAAAAATAATGACACCAAGTAAATAGTTTTTAATAGTCAAAAACGGCCAGTTATACCCTGGAATATCGGATTTCACAACAAACCTAAGTATCCCTGACGTCCCACGTTCAAACACAGCCTCATTTGGCCATCCATGAAAAAGCTGCTTAACCTCCCACTTTTCTATAGGAATACATTTTTCTTACGGGCACTGCACTAGTCTTACTAACAACACCTTTTAAACATAGTTAACTTTGTTAATTAGCTTATTAACCAAGTTGATTTATGTATTATTTGACAAATATTTCTACATCACCCTATTGTGCTTGTCCTCACAGGACAGCTATGGCGTAAGTATGAAGTTTATACAATGACTCATCATTACTGTGTTTGTAGGAATGTGTCCACACACAGACAGGCAGACACAAACACAGACACCACCATGGCGACACCACAATAATACAGACAGCATGCACCATAGTGCCGGGACCAGAGAACGACTAGGGACTAACTGTGGAATGCTTTAATCCTCATTATTTTGTGTTTCTAATCAAATTCATAATTTCTAATATTTTGTCGAAGCTCAACACAGTCATCTGTAGGAAGGAGGCTTTTTAATTGAATGCCCAAGCTAAAAGTGTTACTGATCAATCATTGCACAGATACAGTAAGGCCTTGGGCTCCAATACGAAGATAACTAATCAATATCATCAGCCGTCGCCCTGCCCTGCTGCCGACCTCGCAGCTAACAGGAGAGGTCTTTGTTGTGCCGTGGCTCCCTCTCTTTCCAACAGCCTGGTCATTGCTGACTGTGACCACAAGGGCCACGAGGAGGGACCATTCACAATCTGGGGGTCCACTGCCTTGACAAAAGCTCCGGTCAGTGCAGAATGCGCAAACAGACGGAGTGCGAGGTTTAGCCTTCTGCTCTGTGGTCGAGCTCCAGCTGGGACAGTCACTCTGCTAACTTGACCTTCACCTCTGGACCCGGTCATGGCTTTGGAGGACAGAGAGGAGGCCATGCCCTGCACTGACTACTGTGACTCTAGTAGTAATGGCATTGATTACTGCTCCTGGACATGAAGGTTTGTGACTGTGAGTGTGTGTGTGTGTGTGTGTGTGTGTGTGTGTGTGTGTGTGTGTGTGTGTGTATTAGCACAGACATGACCATGTGTGAGCGTTGCTAATAGATGAAACGAACTTACGGCCTTGAATTATGGGGGCAAGATGGATGTTGTATGGCTCTGTTGAGTATTTTGAATGATTAATGGTGATGAGGAACATTCACTACCTCTAGGCGTAAAATACAAAGTATAAAGTCCCTTTGGTCCCTACACCCTCTCAGCTCCATCTCACACCCCTCCCTTGTGGAGGACAAAGGGGCTTTTAGGGGTTTGATGAGGATGCAGTCAGAGTCAGAGTGATGAGTTCTCTCTATCTCGTCTCAATTACTGCTGTCATTAAGTCAAAGGACATCGAGGAGGTCACCCAGAGTTACACTCAGAGTACACTTAACCTTTGGGAGTGGAGCTGTTCTCCAAAAACTGAAAATAGAGAAATGCTGGCTGAATTTTAAAATTCTAAAAAAGGCAATGTGTCAGCATTCTTAATCAAATCAAACTGAATTGAAATTGATCTTTGCTAACTTAAATTAAATTGGGTATAACTTGGTTGCTATAAGCACTCTAATCACCAAACATTGAAACTGAATTTTTAGCTCATGAACTGCTCTACCTTTTGACACCAAAGGCCTATAATTCAGTGGTTTTAAAGTACACAACACAGGATGGCACAGCAATAAAGCAACAATCTATGAGTGTTTGTCCAAATGAGAGGCTGTAATTTGAAATGAAGTGTATACTCATCCATAGAGGGCCTGGTCTCTAGAGAGGGACACTACTGCACATTAGGAGAGGTTTTAGCTCACACTACACATGAATATTTAAGGACAAACTGGGACTCTTCCATTTGAAATCCCAGAGGAGTCGAAGCAGGCCCCCATATCCTTGCTCCTGCCTTACTGCACTCTCTCCCAACCCTGACCTCAGCCACCTTATTGCACTTCTTCTGCTTCCATCCCCACACCTTTTCATTCTCTCCGTTATTCTTTTCTACACCTTCAAATTCGGTTTTTCCATCACGTCTCACGCTTGCCCGTCATCTATTCTTTTTGTGGTTCCTCAGAGCTCAGAGGCCGCTGAGGCAGATGAAGGGATGAGCACTTGTCTTTTCCCCCTCTCGTTCTGTCCTGCCCAGCCAGCACGCTGCCAGTGCGCGGAGGAGATTGAGATGCGGTAGACTATGCGGCAGCTGGTTCTTCTTTTGCCCTAATCACTCCCAGAGAGCCGACCATGGTTTGATTTGGTTTTTTACAGTCCGGCCTTATTTTTCACATCAGCGACGTGAATGGCCCCTGAAACCCTCCCCCCCACACTTTTGATCAAATTTGCACCATATGCCTTTGATGGGAGATGAACCGACTGGCGGGCGTGCTTCTCTTTAACTCCCCTTCCTGGTGCAAGTAGTTTGATCAGGCCCCAGCCCTGATGGGGGCAAACTTTCCAATCCTGAGACAGTATTAGGTTCCCAAAATTGCCCGACTGAAGATAATGAAGGCCTATGATTTTTTGGAGCAGCGCTCGCATCCAGAAAGAGGGGGAGACAGGGACTTGACTAAGGACATGCTCACTAGACCGTTACTACCAAATCAACTTCCAGAGGTAGAAATAGGCAGATATGGGCATCAAAGGGAAGGACACAAACATCTAATCACCTCTAGCTTGATGTCTGTCCTTCTAGACTTTCCGATTCTCTCTCACTGATGCGGCCAGTCGGATTAAAAGAGTTTTATTTCACCTTGAATTACCACTGTGCGCACCATGCAGTGTAATCCATATTGAAAGACTTCTGGGAAGAGTTTGTCCAAATGGGGAAAGGAAAGGAAGGAGGGAGGACCGTGGGCTGATTACTGAAATGAATGCTGTGTTGCCCCCATATCTTTGTCCCAATGAAATCCTTCCCTCCTTCAGAAGGAAAGCCAATCAATGCCCTTATCAACTGTCTCATCAGGCCCACTGGCCAATTTAGTCCTTGGCAATTCACAGAGTGACGCACAGTTTGTGTAATCAAGGAGAAATCAACATCTAAGAAACAGGAGTATCCACAGGGAAAACAGTGAGCAGAACAGTTAACTAGAGAAATGGCCAGCGACAGGAGCAGATGAAGAGGATGATAAAGATCCGAGTCATCAAATCACAATCTTTTAGTGTAAACAGGTACTGGAAGACACCTTATACACAAGAGCCCATTACAATGATATGTTGGGTAGGAACACAAATCAAGATGTGTTTGTGGATGAACTTTAAAGGCTGATATGACATAAATAATACTTAGAATACCGGATAGCTGATCCAATGGCACTGAACTCTTTCTTTAAGCAAAGGGAGTGTATTGGTGAGTTCTATTCCAACCATTCTGACATTTCTGCTAGTGCTGAAAAGCGCTTTAAAGGTCAACTGCAATAGCATGTCTTGTCTCCTCCTCCTCCTCCTTCTGCTCTGGTTCCGTTTCTCCACTGGCTGTCACAGAGGTTTCCAAACAGCTGTGGAGGTTTAGCGGCTGGAAAACAATAGCTTGTGTCTTTTCTCTGGCTTGCAAGCACAAACGTCTCCTGGCTTGAGCCCTTGCTGAAGTGCTAAGTAAAAAGTTAGGGGCCTTGAGGGACAATCGGCCTTTAATTACTCAGCTGAACGGCAGCAGTAGTAAGCTGATCAGGAGGATAAATAGTGCTATAAAGCTGTAATTTCGCACACCGGCAGGGATTGTATCAATAGGTGTGTGTTGTTTGTGGTGCTTAAGTCTATCTATTTTTAAAGAACACGTCCCATCCCGCCATTGGAAAGTGTAGTTAACCATCGGCTTGCATGCTAGTTGGCTCATCTGACTACAGCAGGGCTGGGAATCATTAATGAGCAGTAATGAACAGTGATGAGTTTGAGTGTATGCATATGCGCAGAAAACATCTCCAATATACTGCTCACAGCACGCCTATCAGCAGGCCATCACTATTGATTTATTAATGCTAGAGAATGCTGCTGCGCTAATTGAATTGAGATCCAGGAAGTCAGTTAATGTAGCTGACAGCGATACAGGAATTTAATCTCCCCAGTGCACAGAATTATGACTCTTCCCTATCTGCGCTGTCAGAGGGATAAATAGTAAATCAATCTTTTCTACAATGGGCCTCACTCAGAGCTTGTGCAGGATAGGATCGTAACAACCTCTCTCTGTCTTAAACCCTCAACAATCACGACTGAAGCTGTTCAATCTGTTCATTGTCCCATCACGCGGAAGATAAATCAAAGTTCTGGAAAAAGGCTGCAGCCTGAGGCAGATGTAGTATTCGAACCCCATAATCGTAAAACCTGTCATTATGAAAAGACAATGTGCTCACTATAGCCAAATCACTTGTAACCCAATAGTTTCGCCAACTACATTGTCCAAGTCAGGGTGATCACTCCTGTGCTTCAAAATCCACTTCCTGAAGTCTCGCCAGTTCCAGCTGGTACTGCGCCATCGCTCTCCGCCACCTTGTGCCCTTGAAAGACTCAGCGTTTCTATGCATAAGACCACCACCACTACATCGACCACTACAACTCCGCTGCCACAGACAGCCTCCAACATAAAGTCATTAATTTTGCCTGGTTTTAATGTATATGTGTTTGCACAGCTGCTATTTAGCTGCCGTCTGAATGTAAAGGGAAGCAGTATGGCAAAGTCTCTGACAGCACTGTGAGATGGACTGTCCAGAGGAGCTAAAGCACAGACGCTGGCAGGCAATCCAGGCCGGGGCCCGGGGCCAAACCACTACAGTGTACTCAAAGGCACCACCACCCAGCCGGCCAAGGTGTGTGGGCCTGGGCCTGCTGGCTGGGATCAGATGACCCTGGACAGTCGACGTGTAGATGTGCACTCGCTGTTTATATATATATATATATATATATACACATATATGTAGATGTATATATATATATATATGTGTGTGTATATAGAATGTGTGTGTGTGTGTGTGTGTGTGGGGGTGTATGTGTGTGTCTGAGTGAGAGCTGACAAAAGGCACAGAAGCAAGTCAAGTCACACTGATCATATATTATGCTTCACATAAATTCACAAGCCAAAGAGGACACGTATATAGCTCTCCCGATGAGAAGGTGCAATATAGCATAGCGAGATGGAGATAAACAGAGAGACGAAAGGAGAAGGAGATGAAGACGAATATATTGTAAATTTATAATAAAGACTAACTTGCCAAGCCAAGATAGAAAAGAAAAACACATTTTTTTTCTGCTCTGTTTCTCTTCTCGGTGGTTAATGAATACATGAGTTATATACAGTACTTATTTTAGTCCCTTTAATCATGAGCTTTTATCGCATGTTCTGCCAAGACCTTCCACCAGTCACTGGTCACGCCTGCCAAGAGAAATGAATGAAAATGTAGAGAAACCAAATATTGTGGAGCCATGGCTCAGAAGTCAAAACCGATCCTTTTTTTCCCTTTGAAGGGCTAAGCTATAAAAGAAACACCTAACTGAGACCAGGTATTGTGTTCGCAGAGTGTGTGGATGAGAGACAGGGAAAACACTTTAATCGGGTTAGTGATATGACAAGAATTTGTGTGGTTAACATTACCTGGCTGATGCTTGTGCAACATAAGCTCAAGTAAGCTATGTAAAGACAAAACAAATGGCCATGTCAGCATTTTCAACTTATGTGGCTTAAGAACAGAGGAGACAACATCATTAATCATTTTCCGACATGCCTTGATCTGTACGAGACAAAAAAAAATGCTCAAGTTATTCTTGTTCTAAACACAACATCAACAAACCACAGAGCAGGGCTGTTTAGTGAAGCTGCTTCAACAATCAAATAAATGAGATGACACCCGGTTCAACACAGTAAACATCCCCAGAGATCAAACACGCTGCAGTGATCAGAGGTGTCGACAATTATGCTGGCATGCCTTTAATGGATGGAAAGCCCTCAAAGTGTCTCTGGTCAGCTCTGATCCGTAGGCCGCTGCATTAGATGGGGCCAGAGCTACAGCCAGTGGAGCTCTCAAGCCTGGAGAGTAGTACTTAATGCTCAGGGTGAGTGGGGGACCTTCCTGCCCACAACGTCCTACCCCATGCCCCCTGGAAAACCACAGCTGACCACTGGGGTACTGGGAAATGAAACCAAGGAAACCACGGGCCAGGCGAGAGCAGCACAGCCGCCAACGCTGGGGCGGAGAAAACAAGGAGTCGGGCCTTTTGGCGGCTTGGCGGTTGCCGCTGATGGAGGTATTAAGATATTAATTGCTTTTTGACGTGATTTTGTTAAGGGAGGAGGGCAGGCCTGCGGCTTCTCATACGATGGTTAGTAATGGTGGAGAGGCCTGACGGGGCAGAAAGGGCCCAGCATGGAGCTCCGCGCTGAATGGTGGAGAAGCTCACAAGACAGACCTCTTTTCATACACACTACCAAAGTGATGGTTACAGAATGTTTGTACACTGGTATTACTATTGATTGAGGAGATCCTACACAGTTTAAGATTTTATACCAACATTTTCTGAAGTACTGCAGACATGAAAGGGCAATGAAAAGGAAAAGTGCCGGTCAAACATGGATAGGGGCCAAATCTAAACTTATTTTGGGAAATTTGTCTTATTGACGAGAGTTAACAGAGAAGATCAATACCACCCTCAAGTCTATACATCAAATATGAAGCTACAACTTAAAACAGATAAACAATTAGCCTGTCCAGAAGTGACAAACTCTGCTTCACTACACTTCTAAAGCGCATTATAAAATTAATTTGACAAATGTTAAAATGTTAAAACAACAGAGCCAGGCTACAGTCTTTATGCTAGGCTAAGCTACGCTTTTCCTGATTGTAGTTTCATATCTAGCACACAGCCCTGCAAAACATTGTGAGGAACTTATCCTGGTGCAATGTTTGCACCAAAATGGCTAAATCCCCACGGAAGAAAAAGTAATAACTGCTAGCTTGTTTACATTTTTTACATCAGCGCCATCATTAGCATTAGGGTGACTTTCCTAACCTAATTTGTAGGTTGTACACTCGGAGGTTGTTATTTTCTTTAGCAACAGGAATTTTAAAAGTGCAAAAATGAAGATAGCGAAGGTCCAGTGACAGGGAGACAATACGCCCTAATACAAGACACTGTACCATCAAAATGATTTTGAAGCTGTTATTTTAAGGTAAAAAAGTTACATAATGTTGTTCAGAAGCTAAAAAAAAAAATGTCTACCAAGTCGTGATGGAGCAGATAGTGGACTGAAGGCTAAATGTCTCCCATAGTAGACTAGGTTAACCCCACTGAGGCGGTAGTGCGTCAGCTAGGGGTGCAGCCTGCGTACACGACAGCAGACATAAACAGCAGTGCAAGCAGCCCTGACGCAAGGCCACAGCCTCACACACACTCAGAGAGAGGCTAAGGTTGCACTGGGAGAAATGAATCACCAAACCCCGGTGATTCAGGACACAGAACCTATACTTATGGGCTGCTGTGTTCATGAAACTGTACTCCGCTGTATGCGTGTGTGGGAGGCATGTGTCCGATGCATATGCGTATACGCCGCAGGCAGCTGCCAGGGGATGGGCAGGGAGCATTACCATCAGCATCTCTGAGGATCATGGAGAAGCCCCCAGTAATCCTGGCCTCTCTCCAGGCTCCCACACACCGCAATTAGGATTAATCCTCCCCTCCTCCCTCCTATCGGCAGAACAATAGAGAACATCTGAGTGAGTGTCACTATTTATGTGTGTGTGTGTGTGTGTGTGTGTGCGTGTGTATGTGTGTGTCTATATGGGTGTGTGGTGTAGTTATGGGGGGGGGGGCAATTAGCCAACTTTGTACTTGGGGTGGAGATTCCCCCCCTTAAACCACCAGACGACCACTAGGCTGTGGGACTGTGGGATGGCGCACACACACATACAGACAAACACACACACAAAATATAGAGGGACGGTAACAAATTGACCAAAGTGGTGGCGATATAAACAACTGTTTGACCAGTGGCCACATAATTGGCTGTAAAATGGTAAGAGATCTCACTATCTTGAGGGAGTTCTCTCCACAATAATCCATCACCACAAAATGTAATGTTGTGCAGACATATTGTTTTGTTTTTTTAAACAATTCCTGCTCCATCACGTCTCAATAGTCCATAATAGTTTTGTGGTACAGCCTTTAGATCACTATTTAACTGTCTCTTCTCAGAAACTTTTCAGTCTTGCTTGAGTCCCAGACAAAGAGGACTCTGAATTTTTTTTCAAAACTGGTCAAGATCACAACTCCCCACCACCCGTCACATGCACACAAAGAAAGTACAAAGAGAAGACAGAAGAAGACGCTGTCTCTGAGGACACGTCAGCCAAATCTTCTGGAATGAAATTCGGCTGCCCAAACCACAGAGTTCCTGTGCAAAATGGCGTCCAAGTATGTAAATTCTGCCATGCAACACTTATGGAGAGAGCTGGGACTGTGTCAAACTTTTATCTGTGCATAGAAAGGTAAGCTAAGTGTAAGTGATGCTAGCAATGCTAGCTAGCGGACGTTAACAATTCGCCTCTGTACCATAATCTTCAAAAATCTCTTCACCTCTCACCCAATTCAGCAAATATGACCTATATGTATCAGCTACCGATGCTGTATGTTTCGAGGCTGTATTTTCAGTTGAAGGGGACAGAGCATGTGCCAACACATTTTTGTTCCTATGCAATGTGGGGGACTGACACTGGTCTGGTCCTGGTCTTTGGTCTTGACTTGGTGTCAACCCCTCAAAGTCTTGTCTGAGACAAGACCTCATGTCTAAATACAACACATGCAGTCGGTCTTCTTAAATGAATGTTCGGATCTGATGCCCCTAAAGCATTTTGTTATCTGCCAAGGTTTTGTATACACTAAAGCAAAAAAACTGCTTTGTTAAAATCTGGGAAATTGAATGGTTTGGATTGAAGGTTACTCCAGTTTCTGAGTTTTGAACTTCAATAAATGTTGGGGGCTCAATAGGTACAGATAAAAAAAAAAAAAAAAAAGAATGGTCGAATTGAGATATGCTGACTTTAAGGATCATGCATGCCCATTCTTTCAAACGCCATGTTTAAAATTTGAAGTCTGACGCCTCAGATAACCTTCATGATATCATCAAGGTCACATTTCAAACTTTGTTAATGGTCCTCCTGAGCCACAAAAGATATTACACAGATGCTTTCACAGCATTGTTGTTGTGAGTTAACTGAACTTTGTGCATGAAATTGGTGGAGGCCAAAAGTTTTGGTCATGGCTAAAAGAAAATGACATACAACAGAAAACTGCAGATGAACCTTGGCCCCTCGGTTCTAAGTGACACACTTGTTGGCCCATCAACTCTCCAGAAGGTGCTCTGTGAGACCTTTTCACAGCAGACATTTTGACTAGTCATAGCAGGTAAAGCACATCTTGAATATTAACATTATGAATGGCTCTTTTCTATTAAGTATATACAAGTGTCCCGGGAAGTCTCAACCTGGCTCACCTAAATTGAAAATAGCCTTTGAACATCAACATGAATGTTATTAATTATAATATATAGTATACCTGAGCATCTCCTGTCTTAAAGGTGCTTTTATGTAAGAAAAGTGGAATTCTAATCCTCATTCTTAACTCGCTCTGACGCTCTGGGATGGCAGCTGACCTGTCCTACCGTCCTAGAGCGTCACTATTTGACGAGTTGGGAATGAGACTCAAAAATAAACCTTTCTTACAAACAGCACATCAAAAATGTCTGTTGTGGAAAAAGTCTGTTACCCAGTGGGAGTGTAGCTCGAGTGAAAGTCAGATGTCAGGATGTCAGGAACAGGCAAGGAGGCAGGTGTGCAGAACAAAATAATGTTTAATTGTTACCAGGCCTGGACAAAAGCAAAAATACAAACTGAGGCAAAATGGCTGCAAAGAACAATACACAAACAACTTAAAGGGGAGAGCTGGCTGGTCTTCCTCCCCACACGACCAAAGAGAGCTCTTCTGCACTGAGGCCTTCCTATATAACCTGTAGAGGCCCCGCCCCTCCATTAACCAACCACCCCAGGTGCTCCCAATATTCAACTCAGTGCAGGCCCCTCCTTCAGGCCCTGTCAACAGGTCTCTTCTCCTGTTGAGACAAACAGTCACATTAATAGGCGTTCCAGTCACAATCGGCTGTGCACCGCCTATTTGACCTGGAACACTTCAAAAATACAATAACTTGGGGAGATGTTACTACCCCTCTGTGACAAAGTCCATTGACACTGTCTGTAGGTGTTTGCCAGCTAAACCTTAAATTCCATGAGTTGTTTTTGATTTTTTAACAAACAACAATCCTTTTATTTATAGTGAGCCAGAACAGCAACAACGACTTTGATGCATAATAACATTGTAATGTATATAAAACTGCTTTTCCTTCAATGCTGTCTTCTGGTCAAACATACCAACTTTTGTGGACTCCTTTAAAAGGCAGATTTGTGTTATTGTTAATAAAAAAGAATGTTGTTAATGTAAAAAAAAAAAAAAAAGGGATTTGAGAAGAATTACATTTAACAGTCATTCTGAAATCACGACTGAAAAGGGAGGACAGATGATATTTGTTTGGAAATTGCAGTCTTGTATATCCATGTTTTAGTACAAGTTAGACTTTGAAAAAACAGCATGAGCAGCTGCGAGATGTCATGTCCCTTCAGCTAAACAACTAATCACTCATGCACAGAATTCTTCAGTTAGAAAAACTGATGATGGATGTAGTTCTGCGCTGTTATCTCGGCCCTGTGGTTGCCACTGATGTTTTTTTGTTTTTTTTTTATCTAGAACTGCCAAAAGTGATTTGCCCGGTCAGCTGAATGCTGGCTGTACACGTGAGGGTCGGTGGGTGTTTTAGTGTCAGCAGGAGAAGAGCAGGGTGGGGAGAGTGTTAGGGTGGAGGGCCCATAACGCAGCAAACCTCAAAGCTCACGCCTTCACAACTTTACAGCTACCTTAACCAACCACTTCCACAGTGTATAGGAACCAAAGATGTATGTAGAGTGTATCTGCAACATACTGAGAGTTTGTGTTTACATTTAGACACTCCTCGATTCTATCTAAGACAAGCAAACACAGCAACGCTTCCTCTCAGAAAATAGTCGCCGTGTTTACAACGGCAATACTTAAAAGCTTGACAGTTTTAAAAGGAAAAATCCCTTTTTGCAATCTCCTATTAAAGATCTCTCCCTCACAAGCTATTATGGTATTTCCCTCGTAATAAAAAGTCAGGGAGTGCAAAATGTCCCCAATAGGCAGCTGCACGCTACAGCTAAAGCGTCAAAATCATTTCCAGACCGCTCCACTATGGATCAAGGGGAAGGAGAGGCACGGGAAGAGGAAACCAAGGCAAAATAAATTAACTGCAAATGTATCGTGGAGGGGGGCAAAGGGGAAAAATAGAAGCGATTTATCTGTGCTTACAGACGGGGACAGGACCTGTAAACTGATGGTGAGAGGAACGGGGGGGAACGGCATGAGGCAGCCGAAGAGCAACACAGGTGATGAGGTGCACAGAATCAAGCAGGTGAGAGATGAGCGGAGGGAGAAAGAGGGAGCAATGTGCTGTTATGGGCAGCTATGTCTGAGGCAGATCTGTTGAATCTTTGAAGAAAGCTGGCTGAGGAGCTGAGGGGGGGGAGTTTGATTTGGGCTGTGACAATGATAAACGGCCCGGGGAAATGGGCTATGGAGATCACTCAAACACCTGCCCTGCCCTGCATGAGCTCCGCTCAACTCAAACAAGATGCGGTAGAAGGGAGTGCAGTGTGCCAGCTCAGGAGGGAGGAGACTGCTCCACTGCCACCGCCACTTCTCCCTTTGTTGTTTAAAACCACAAATACATGTTGAGGAGCAGGAATCACGCTGCATGCACAGGGCTAAACACAGGGATCGTGATTGCATTAAGATGTGATAGAAAACAAACTATTACATCATTATCTATCCTGAGAGCAGATTATTGCAGCCGTTATCCAAATAAATGTGTTTACGTCTGTCTGAAATATTTCAAGATGACAATAAAATCAATGATGGAATGTAGCTAGGTATATTTGCTCAAGTACTATAGAAGTACAAGTGTGATTTTACATGTACTTTACTTGAGTGTTTTCTGGGTTTTTTTTTAAAAAAAATTCCGCTTCACAACATTTTGGAGGCAAATATTTGTACTTTTCACTCCAACACATTTATTTGTTAACTTTAGTTGCTCGTTACTTTGCAGATCGCACGCTGCATCAGAGCCAAAGCATTATGTTTTCAAACAGATTTATTGTATTGGCAATCAGATGAAAAAAAAAAGGCTGACTTAAATCGAAAATGCTAAATATCAACCCCTAATATATGATATATATTGTGCATATAATTAGATAAATGTTTAACTTACTTTCATTAGCACTTTGAATACTAAATTTCAGTTATTGCTACTTTATTTTACCAAATTAGTATTTAAGGATATGTTTAGTTTTTTAAGCAGCATGACATCGGGGTACTTTTACCAACACTGAATATAATTTGAATAAAAATGTAAACATTTGCAAAATTCCTTTGCTTGATTCATTCTTGCTCTAAACATGATACATTTTTTGAATAAGAGTGCAATTTATAGCTTTTCAGTTGCAATAACCACTTAAAGCACTCCTTTGTAAACAGACAGAAGAGCAGACAGTAATAATGAAACTATACAGAGGAAACTCTCATTATGGTAACATTATTAATGTGCTGACTTTACTCTTCAGATGTACAGTATGCGTGATGGGGAAATGTATGCAGAATCTTGAACGTGCACCTTTAAACTAATGTGTTCTTAGCTTCAGAGCTACTAAGTCCTAATGAGAAAGACATCCCATAGTACTTTCCATTAACGCAGTCAGAATATGATACTTACTTAGCGGCTTGATATCGATAATGCCAAACATCTTATAGCAGATTCACTAATTTACTTTAAAAACCTTATGGTTCATATTACTGTTGTCTTGTTCTGACTTCCTGCACATGGACTGCACATGCAAATGGGCAAGAAGAAGATGACACTGGCTCAGTTAGTTCGAAAGGAATGACGATCACATTGTGTCTCTAAACTTCCTGTTCAAATAAATAATAGATTTTTACACACAAGTTAACAGTGACATTGTGCTAAAGTGTCAGACACGCTAAAAATGTGCAAAGGATTTTACTCTACTGCATCCAACAGCAATAGCACCACAGATATTATGGTTTGTGTGACATTTTTTCAGATTCCACAGGATTTATAGGTCTCTGTGGACTGAAATGTTTTTGTGCAGATCAGTGTTAGAGTAATGAAAAACATGGGGGATAAATGCATTCTTAAGAAAAAAAGACAAGCTCTTTTTAAATGGAAACAGTGTGGAAGAATGACACTTGTTATTCCGATACAGTGTCTCAGAACTCAGAAAGTTTTACCATGAGCAGCAGTGAGCAGCAGTACTTATTTGACTGAAACACTGAGTGCCACTCTGCAAGAAGTGAGTCTTGTAAACAAGGATGGGTCCTTCTGGAGCCTACACATCCTTCTCTGTTTTTTCCTCCACTGGTATAATTTAATAAAAGCTTGACAGCAAATATTATTCTGTGTTAGAGAAACTTTTACAAGCCTTAAATGGAATCAGGCCTGAAAGTAATGCACACTGCTTCTCTCATGGGGAAGAGACAGGAAGAGAAGAACAGAGGACGAAAATATACGGTGGAAGTATCCAGATGACCCGACAATGGCAACATTGTTCATTGGTGCTGTCTGTAGTTTTTCATTGATTCCAGTAAATCCTAAAAACACAATGTGATGGACAATTATTTTCACATTTGACTTCACAAAACACCACAAGAGATTAAGGGTAAATTAAAGTCGGGGTCCAAAAAACGCAGCCTTAGGGCAAATATTGGCCTTTAGAAAAATGTTGTGGAGCCCCTAAACATGACATGGAATATACTATACTATACTACATTATCAATCATTTTATTTAATTACTTTTACTTCAATAGTGGAATTATGTAACATTTAACCTTAGAATAACAGTTTCAGAATCATTTTGATGGTACAGTGTCTCTGTCACAGCTGCTCCGCCACCTTAACACTTGTGTCTGCACTATGTAACTTCAGTGAGACAGTAGGATCACAGCGTTAGATACAGCACATGTTTACTTCAAGATACAAGTGTTTTTTTAAATAATATTGTTTTGATGTAATGAGTTTTGTTTGTAGTTAGCACCGACATTATGTCTGACTAATTGTTACAGACCTCAGATCTGCCTTTACGACAGTGGCTTTGCACTCAGCAAGCTGGTACTGTTAGCTAACATTTTGGTGTACTGCAATGTACTGGATGAATGGAAGTGAAAATAATAATAATAATAATAATAACAATAACAATAACAGTGACCTTAAGTGTTTCAATTACATGTACAATGTCCATCTAATGTTATTACATAAGTTAGATTTTAAGTTTCCCATTCAATGCAAAGTTTATTTTGTCACGTTGGGTCAATGTGAATAAACTAAATTACTCAGTCTGATTAACTTAAATGAATGCAGAATCATGCATAAACCTTATGCATTTAACATTCACAACAGATGAAGTTAAGGGGAACTTCTATATTAAGTGTTTATTATTCAAGCATTCTACATACGTGTAATTCTTTTCAAATGGGTTATTCTGTCGAATTTCATCAATGACGAACAAGTTATTAAATCAGACAAATTGACTCAACATGATAGAGGAACTCTTTACATTAAACATGTAATTAAAACACTTAAAGTCACTTTTTTTAAATACTATAACAAGTTTTTTTTTCTTCCCTCAGTATTTCTATGATGACTGGCATTTTCACCCCTCAGCCAAAGGGTTCTTGGTTCAAACCTACTGACCCGCCTGTGGGGTTTTAATGTTCTCCCTGTGGTGCTGCAGTTCACTCACATACAAACTCAAGCAGGTTAGGTTAATCAGCGCCTCTAAATTGCTCGTGAGTGTGAATATTTTTCTGGCCCTGTGTGATTGATAAGTGATCTGTCCAGGTTGACCCTGCAATCCTCTGAAGGATAAACAGGTAAAGCTAATGGATGAAATCTCTGAAGGTGTTTAAATTTCAAACAGCATCCCCTCCACTCTGACATTCTCTGCAGCAGACAGACCCAACTGACCTGCCAAAGTGAATTTACCTAGTAAAGTGAATTACAGGGTGATAAACGATACTTTGGCAGCAAGGCAGTAAACTGCTGAGAGAAGCTAAATACTAATGCGATTTGTCAAGGAGTTTATAAGCTGTAAGTGCTGCGATGAAATGACTGCCCCCGTTGGAGGAGATAAACACGAGGGGAGAGTCTTTGTTTTGCAGCCTAATCGACCACTGGGAGGCCAGAGGAGAGGAAATGGTTAACATTTAGTGTTACCGTTTACACATGGAGAGGAGAGACAGTGCTTCCCTGTACGATAAAGCAGTGTACAGTACTGTTGAGCAGAGCAAGAACATCTTTAGACAGATACTAGACTGCTGATGTATGTGCTTCTTATGAATAAATAGTTTCTGGTATAACCAGGGAGGTCTCTTATATCTGAGGAAATTAGATCCTCAAAATATCTCCTTCAGACTCTACCCGACCTACATGGATGGACACACACACACACACACACACTGACACACACACAATCCTCACTGTCACTGTGGCTCTCCTGTGTTATGCTGTGGGAGGCTGAAGTGGCCTTTGTGGGCCGAGCTGAATATCTCTGTCCACTCTGGCAGGGCCTCACAGTGCCTGCTGCCGCCTGCTGCCTCAGCCCTGGGCACGAGCTGCCAGCCGGCCCGCCGACCAACCTCCCTGAACCCCTGCCAAGCTCCTGACGCCACCCTGGGTGGTCCCGCTTCATGCGGCTCTGGCATGGCCCGGCTCGAATCCCCCCCCACCTCCCCCTCCCCTCTGGCTCCCTCAGCAGCCGCAAACAACCTCACTGTGTTCCCAATGTGGAGCTCCACTGAGAACCAGTCAGTGTTGCAAGTTATATTTTTATCGTCAGGGAGGATGTGGATGTACTGTATTTTTGAGGGTTTTTTGGAGAAGTGAAAAGTGAAAAAAGAATGTCTGTAGGCAGGGACGTTTATATTTAGTCTGCAGATGAATTTGTGTTTATATATTTGCATTCTTTTTTGGGGTAAAAGTGTTGCTGATGGTTCACACAGACTGAAGGGAAGTCTCTCTTTGCTCTTTTGCCTCCAGATCCAATGAGCTCAGTCTCTTGCTGTTACCGTCGCTGTCCTTCTGTCTGTCCCTCAGTCAATGAACCACAACCAAAAGTTAAAGTTAAGTAAAAAAAAATCATCAAGACTCAGCACTGAAATCATGCAGCGCAGGTCACTGTGATGAGCTGGAAACCGACTGTCAAATTACACGACGAAGCTTTGTGATTCTCCTGTTTCAGATGTCACAGCAGGCAGCCAGCAAATCAAGCCTGCCTGAGCCAAAGCGGTGCTCCCATTCCTCCTCTCTTGCTTTGGAGTGGGAGTCATGTTCCCATGGAGCTCTGGAGGTAATTGTGCCACGCTCCTACACACCGTTTGAACCCCCTCCTTTCTGTTGCCTCACCAAAGAAAACACTCTCTCTCCCTCTCCCCCATCTGTCTTGTCTCTGTCTCTTGTCCAGAGGTTTGTGACTCCTGCACCTGATTGCGGACTATTAAAATCATTAGAGGTTGTTAGCGGGAGTCACTTACCACTGAGCTTGCTGTGTGGATTGGGTGGGGTCTGGGGGAGATGGGGGGGGGGGGGGGGACACAGAGGACTGAGGTGTTGCAGGAGCTGGAGGGGGTAGTTAAAGGTGGGGTTTCAAAGGGCAGACGAGTCTCCTCTGACCTAAACGAAAGCATTACAAGCTGCCAGCGCCAAATGCGCAAATATCCATCTGCCCCACCCGTCCACCTTCGGTAGTCACACACATGCACACACACACACACACACACACACACACACACACACACACACACACACACACACACACACACACACACACACACACACACACCAAAACCACCCAAGCTGCCACTGATACCATCAGCAAAAAGTCTCTGAAGAAAAGTGCCAATGTGTGTATTAGCAGTGTGTGTAATCACAGGGCCATTGGGGACCCTAATGGATTAGTACACTAACACGCTGTCAACTCCGGGCCAAGCTGGGACCACACTCACACACACAAAATGCTAACATTGTCAAATGACACAATCACTGTGCTGGAAAAGTCCTAATTGCCTGTGTTAGACATCAACAGAGGACTTCATTATACTCAAATGACTCATTTTTTTTTGGAGCCCAATGTTTTGAGCCAGTTGATTAGAAAAAGGCAACAACACAAACAGAGTATTTACGGCAAGTGATCATCGTTGGCTATATGAAAATGTGATTGCTGTCAAGACCGCGTACGACCGCTGTATTCTGAACACAGATGCGGCACAGATGTGTTTATCTCTCTAAGTCACTGCGATAACTGCAGTTGGTTTAAGCAGCCATATATTAACTTGAACGCACTCGAAAAACACGTTGCCGTCGGGCCGATGCTATCTGTCTGTCAGTGACTTGAGTGGGTGGCTGGACAGCTGTTGTAGCCAGTGCGTGCTGTGAGTGGATCACCGGGCTGTAAGGCATGAATAATAGATGCTGTTTATGAGTGTATGTTTTCCATCTGACCCCTGGGTCTACAGCGAAAACTGTAGCGGGCCTCTTAAGGGGCTGAAGGAAAAGCGAGGAGAAAGTGAGAGAGAGAGACAGATGAAGCTCGTCCAGGGAGGCGATGGGTCATTTAGCGCCCAGGGACCCCCCATCAACCATCAGTGACATGTTCAATCAGGGCTTATAGTGTTATACACAGAAGAACACACACTGCCCTGCTGCTGTCAATACTGAACAGGGAATGCTGCTTACGCGCAGACAATGCAGCATTTTTGCCACAGTAAGCGGCCTCATATCAAACCCAGGTGTCCGACACATAACAAGCAGACAAACACTGGACAGGTTCAGCTCTTGTGTCGCTGCAGCGGAACACATGCTAAATAAGAAGAGGGTGTCTCGGTAAATACTACACCAGCTTTGGTCATTAAAAACATGGCCGGTTCCTTTTTGTTTCAAAATAAGGACCCAGGAGCCCACTGCAGCCTGACTAATGAAGGTCAGGCCTCTGGTGCAGGTTGTGAGGCCTAGACGGTGGGGTTCACCTGCTTCCCAGCACTGGCAATTAGGTAAGGCAGCCCGGAGCTCCTTAAGAGGCTGCAGCAGGCCTTACAATAAGACTCGCACAGCTGGCCTCTCCCTAACACTGCTTCTAATGACACAGGGGTCAGAGAATGTGTGTGTTTTACAAGGGCGGTTATGGTCTGTGGGTTGCTGACAGTATTCTCGTATGTTGAGAGGTTTAGGGAGGAAACAAAGGGGTCGCCCAAGCCCTTATCGCTCGGGCTGTTAACTTCAGTCGAGCCTCCAATCCTGACTTTCAACTCCGCAGCCTGTCAGAGGTCTTTAGCCTCATCTCCAGTGAATGCGACTTTGAATATTGATAGTAAAGTAAGTGTAAGCAAATAACGCCATTGTTAAGAAAGACCTGTGGCAGGAGCACCACTAGGTGGCATGGTCACTTTGAACACACACACGCACGGAGGCACACAAAGCAAACTCCTGAAAAATGAAACCACAGCCATTTGTTTGTGAGGCTCAGCATTGTTACATTTCATCATGTGTACAGCTTGATGAGTAAGAAGCTTTGCTGCGTATCTGATTGATAAAGAGATAACAGCTGACACACATGAGAAGCACAGCAACATCAAGACAGAAGTTGAAGTACTGGAGCATTATGTGAGAAGTAAATGCTGATCCGATAGATATTTAAAAAAATAACACAGAGATAAGCATTATCTTTGGCCTTTACACAAGCAATGCGATGCAGTCATCAAAGGATGATACATCTTCGAGCATCGCTTGCCGTGTGATTGTAACCTGCACATTCAGCTAAGTCACTGTGTCAACATTTCTCAGAAAAACTATGCAGATGTTATTTTGGTGCTGCGTGAAATCACTAAGAGGAAGAAAGATTGATAAAAAGGAAAGATAGCGGCCGAGTGTGAGAAATGAGCGTGTGTTTGTGCATGTGTGTTGGGGTGCATATCTCTGAGCATGTGTGTGTGTGATCACAGTTTTAGCCTGCTGAATTATTCAGCCCCCCCCAGTGCCAACACTGACACTAACTGAGGGGAGCCATTAAAGATCCATGAGGAGAACATTACAGGCGGCCGCTGCACGGCCTTCTCCCCTTCCCTGGGGCGACTCCCTCTCCAAACAGTGTGGCCTTACCCCTCAACATGAGCTCATTCTCCGGCCCCAAGCTGCTACAGGGGCTGGAGGGTCAGAGGTTAGCCAAGCAAAGGCATGACCCACGGCACTAATGCACTTGTAACACTTTAAAACACTTTGGCGAGAGTTAAACAGAACAAGCTCTCAAGGAGGACCACACAGAGGGCCGCTGGCTCCTTTTTCTCCTTTTTTTCCCTTTTCCCCCTCACTCACTACTAAGTCGGCTCTCGCTGTTTCTTTGGCTGCTCTTTGGGCCAAAGTTAGAGGAAAGTGAGATGTGTCCCTTCCTTTTCCCGTTTCTGTTTTATTTCCACTGCTGGAATGTAACTGAGTACATTTACTAAAGTACAGAACTTAAAGGCTATTCCACCAATTTTACACCTTAAAGTGTGTTTACAGGTCTTGGGGAGTACTACTGCATATTTTGAAAAGCTAGTATAAAGCCTTTTGTGGCTCCAGGAGAAGTTGCATGTAATCTGATTAATTGCCTCCAGAGATGTCAACCAGCGGCTAAATTGCACTGTGGTTTTTAAAGCAGTCAACTGATCCAGCATTGCACGCCTATAACAAAGTTGGACTGATTTTGGACAGTTTCAAAACAAATGATAAAGTCAACACAGCAAAACCTGAGATATCAACTTTTTTAATCCACACATATCTCTTCCATTTTTTAAAACCTGGTGCCTACATTACCCATAATGCACTTTAGCCACTAAGTGATATCATTGCAGGTAATTTCTCAGATTACATGCAGCTTCCTTCCTGGAGCCCACAAACGGCTTTATACTACCTTTTTTCCCACATATGCAGTAGTACTCCACAAGACCTTTAAACACACTTAAATGTACAAAATCGTTTCCCTTTAGGTGTAAAATCAAGGTGCTTTTACTTTACTTGACATTTAAATTAAACGAGTTAAACATCAAGTAGTAAAATGCAACATTCAGATTAATGTTGAAAGGAATATCAAATATTATACATTTCAAGACGTTTTGCTGGTTATACTTATACTTGTATACTTTGACTTGTAGTGGACCATTTTCGCAGTGAGGTATTAGTACTATTACTTATGTAACGTATCTGAATACTTCTTCCACCACTGTTTCTTTCACTGCAAACTGATACATTTGTGTTTATTCAATCGCATGTCTGGGACTACGACACATAAAACAACACATACGATGCATTAAAAAACCTTAAACCCAAAATACATACAGGTCTCTATCGACCCAGAGGCCTGTGTTCACAAACACCTATGAGTGATAGGCATCATTTCACATGTCCAATCTGCTCGCTGCCCTTCTCCCCCCACCTTTCTACCCCTGAGACCTCCGACTGTTATCGTGTCATGTGAAACCATCAAAGTGGGCCGAGGGCATCGAGCACGCTGCCAGTCAACAATTAGCTCACATTTGAGGTCCCTCTTGGTGCCAAATCCAATCAGACAAGAGTCACGACTGGCCATCCTTCCTCTGCCCGGCATCACAAAGGCTGATACTGGATGTCCTAATCACCTCTAAAACGCAGAACATTTGATTTGCTAACTTTTCCATATATCTGAGAATTACTGCAAGAGTGCATTCTTTGTCGGCTTTATTTTCAAGTTCTCATTATGCGACTTCGGCGGGGAATGGTTTCACTTTTGGGTAAGCAAAAAAAAAAAAAGAAGATGTAAAGGCTTTACATTTTGCATCTGATAACGCAGATGACATAGTGTGAACTCCTACCCCACTTCCATTTCCTTGAATGCAAGCATGGTCATCTCTTGTTATTGTAAAAAGCCTCTTAAGGAGGTCGCCCTCAGTGTCATTATTTTCACTGATGGCTGGGGTCAGAGGTTCAGCCAGCCACCAGAATGGCAGCTGTCATTTGACTGATGAACACAGTCCCATCTTCCCACCAGGAAGTTGAGGTGTGCATTTGTGTGTGCGATAGAGGCTGTGGAGTGTGTGGTTAGCTGGTAGGTCAGTGGTGGTCCGAGAGTGGTCTGGCTCCAGCTACCACGGAGCTCTCAGGCAGCAGTGGCAGCCCAGAGCACTGACTGATAGTGGGCATTATCATTTGTTAAGTGCCCCCTTCGCCTCTGGTCAGGAACACTTAACACTGCCTGTGGTCGCTAAATGCTGCTGGACTGCCGGTTGCGAGGTAAAATATTCATTGTCGCGGAGTGGTGGTTTTCCTCCAACACTAAAAGCCAGGCGGCTTGGTTTTGTGTTTTTAACCAGGGCCCTAAAACCAGGCTGCGCGGGAGTGGCCTTTTACTGGACAATGTAATGGACCTCAATAGGATCTACATACCTTACCACAAAATCGCTGAGAAGATTCAGCTGCAGTGTGGATGAAAGATCTGTAAAATCTAGGACAAATATGGAAAGAACTGTAAGTAAGACAAGTCACATTTCTCAAAGAAATGCAGTTGTACTTTTTGAGGGGGGGGTTTTCAAACTTTTACAGTGAATGTATGAGTCACCTGTGCTGGTTCTCTTGCATTTGGAAGAAGCTGCAGCTAGTAACCTTCATGAGTGCATGGCCTGACAGCAGGGGGACTTCCCAGAAGACCCTCTCAGCCTGTCCGCCCTTCAACTAAACCGCATGGCATTTACAATTGTGTTAACACGCTGAAGAAAACTGAGCAAGTGTACTTTCTTATTGCGGACTTGTTGTTCTGTGTCTGCTGTGGCCACTGCCTGCAGCATTGTTGGATGTCAAGTCACAGACTAGTTGAACAGACCCAACATTTTGCCTGGTTTTAATGGGGTCGAAAGAGGAGCTCCCACCTGTGGTGAGTCTGGCATTTAGCAGCCCATAAACTTCTCCCCCCCTCTTTCTCTCCCTCACTACTCCTCTCTCTTTCCGCTCTCTGTCAGCCGAGCACACATAAATGCACTGCAGTTAGTATCAGGTGCTTGTTTCCACGTGATCTGTTTCCAGTTTTGTCTTTGTCCCAGTTCGGCTGCAGCCTCTGGTGTCTGAGCACCACAGAACCGAATTAAAGACAAGTGTGGTTTCTCCCCCAGTGGCCTCAGACTGACTCTCTCTCTCTCTCTCTCTCTGACTCCTATTTTCTGGCAGGCTGAGGCCTGGGGGTTGTGGGGTTCTGGCTGAGGGGAGCCCTGCCCCCAAGGGTGCTTGGTGGCATGCTTGGTCAACCTAGGCGAAGCTCGCATGAGGCTTGAGGCCAAGCAGAAGCCAGGCTGTGGCAGGTGTGGCTATGGGATATGTGAGGAAACAGCCACATGCACAGCCGCACATTGCTGCTGCAGGATGTTGCAATGCCTCCTGTCCTGTGCAGAAGTTAACAAGATCAAACATTAAAGGTTCCCTATTATACTTTATTATTCTATATACGTCATTGTGTCTAGTAGAAAACGTTTACGTGCTTGAATGTTCAGAAAACGTGTGATTTTCTCATACTGTCAAATGCTTTAGTGTCTGTCTCTTAAAGGCCCCCTTCCTGGAGGCCACAGGCCTGAGCAGACACCTTCTCCAGTGTTTCAGCTCTACAGTTAGTTTGAAGGTGTCGTTTCTTAATACAGGCTGTGTACATTTCTAAGTGGACTGAGCGTTTTGATACTTAGACAGTATTTTAGCACCTAGAACTGTTTTGTAAATTCAACAAGATGTAGAAATGTCACTTTGTATTATATAGGTCCATTAAAATGATTATTTATTCATATAGAAATGAAAATACAGCATGTAGGGTGCTATTCAGTCATGACTCTTTGTTCGTGCAGGTGCACAGGTTTTTCTCTCAGAGGAAATATTAGACACACTCAGAAGCTATAATCCCCTTACAGTCAAACCTGATGACTAAATTCAATAAAAAAACTAAAAAAAATGTAACATAATTGCTGCAGGATATAAAGGAAGTCAAATAGTGTGTAAAGCATGGCCTGACCTACATTGTTGCTGCATGTATGTCGATGTGTTGGATTAATTATCCACTTCAATCATAGCCTGCACAAACTGATGCAAACCGAAACAGAAAGCAAAGTGTCTTTAATATCTGCAGAAGACAAAAAAAAAAAAAGAGAAACGCAGAGTTGAAGATCATATTGTGTTGCAAGATATTCTTTCCCAGAGACATCGGCCACAGGCTAGATGACCGCGAGGACTCACAGGAGTGAGTCTGCACTTACTTCCAGCATATTTACCCAATATCTGATTATGATCTTTGGACTTTTTGCAATGTACCGGTAAGAAAATTAAAGCTGACCATCAAAAACCTCATGGTCTGAGTAACAGTAGGTAAGGAGGCATGAAATTATTGCAGTGTGACTCAACTCAAGCCACTGTGTGAGGCATCTGAGACTGTGTTAGTGGTTGTGCGAGCCGCTTTCCGCTTAAGTTCCAGTGAATCTATCCTGAGTAATGCCTCAACACATGCAAGCAGAAGTACAGTGGGAAAACTTGGGTGAGGTTGCTGTGGTTTGCTCAGACCAGGTGAGACCTACGCCACTGTTTCCATGTACACAGCGACAGCAGAACTGGTGACCGGCTCTCCTCACGTCAGAGAAAGCTGCTGGTGAGCTTACATTTCTTGGTAAATGACAACGCAGGACTGCTGTGCAGTGTGTGCCATTGACTTCTCTCTGAGAATTATGTGCATGATTGCGAGGGTGGCAGGCATCGCTTGAGATTTATCAAGCAGCATCTATATCTGTATCTTTATCTGATATGTGCACTAACTTGTGATGCTGATTTCTGTCTAATTCACATTCACATGATATCAGTTGAAAAAAAAAAAAAAGCGCCCCATGGTCATAGGTGTCATCACTATGAAGATGACATTCCCACGCTGGCCGGCCGTCAGTGCAGCACAAGGGCCGAGTCACGGTCTTTCTCATGAAACCACGGCGATGGCCATCAAATAACCAATAACTTCCTCAGCGCGCCGGCTCACTTCCGCCTTCTGCATGTGAGGACCTGCCGTTGCCATGGTTCCCGGGCCAGCGTTTGCGTGCGAGCAACTTAGACAGCCGTCTGGGGTTTCACGCACACATAACAGGAAGACGCTGGTCGTACTTCTCAACCGTTTCTCACTTCTGCCTTCTTGATTTAGGGAAGACTGGGGGAGACGTGCAGACACAACACACTGCGATTATGAGGCCCCCCCCCCCCCCCCCCCCCCCCCACACACACACACACACACACACTACAAAAAATGCTGTGCATAAAAATGTGATGTGTAATTCTGATGATTCATTTTCCTGAGCACTTCTGATCAAACTGAAAGTAACAGCTCTCGGATAACATGTGAGAAAAGAATTAGATGCAGACACATCAGCAACAGCGTTCATGTATCATCGTAAAATGCAACAGTTTCATAATTATCATATAAAGCGGTATCATCTGCATTTGTCATATCACTGAAACTAATAATTAGCATCATTGCAGATGAATCTGTCAATCAATTGCTCTCAAATATGTTGTCCCTTGTAGGTACACAGGAGATTGTCACTGAGCTTCAGACGTGGGTTTGGAAGCACTTTCCTACTAAGCATAATGGAAACATCCAGCTAACGAATGTGACAACCACAAGTGTTGGATGAGGTGATTCATATCTGCCTCTCATCTCCAGGCTGTTGACCGTTGGCTTTGATAATGCTTATGTAAACCATGACTCACCCCACTACACTAGTGCAAACACTTAAAAATATATAATCTTTCTTTTAATTACATTTAATCCGAGGCTATAGGCTCGGACTGGAGGGAGCAACATAGCTTGTACTTAGATTATGAGAAAGGTCTAGCAGGGTTAATATCCACAAAAATGCTCACACTGATCAACTTGTCACAACATCTGTCACTTCAAGTGTCAAAACAGGCTGCCAAAAAGATGAGAGACAACCACAGCGCTCTTGTTTTACGCACATGACACTGTTTGTGCTTTTCTTGAGGAAAAAAAAAATAGAGCTGCAGAAGTAGCCAAGTGTAAGTGTGAAGCAACCATAAGAGTAGCCTTAGCTGCTCAGCGGCTGTGGGAAAGTGCATAGCATGTCTGTCGCATGGTTAAGACTTTCTCAGAGCACAGAGTCGTCAAGCCACAGAGAGGCAAACTGTACTGTAAACTCATACCGGAACCCGTCTGCGGCCTGGGCTGTGCCAAGGCAAGTCTTCCCCATGCCAACCTGTCTCTGATTTCACTCAACGACACCAGGCAGGTCTGCACTCTGCACATAACAAACAAACCTGAAACACATTCACACTCACTGAAACCTCTCAGCCAAAACTTAAAAATCACTTCAGAAAAGAAAATGTATCCTTCAACATAGGTCTATTTTCTAAGCTTCAAGGCTATAAGGTTCAAGTTATGAAAGGTTGCTGACATTCCTCGAGAATATTTCATGTCCTAGCTTATTTTGAAAGAGGAATCCGGTTTCTAACGATGAGTGTCTCAGTCAAACTGAAAATTAACATGCATATTTCCACACTTCCACATAGTGATT